>NC_088214.1:32397320-32584820 GCF_036934945.1 Oncorhynchus masou masou | reverse complement strand
GATAGTGTGGCGGGGAGGGGGAGCCAACTCTCCACTGAGAATGACAGTCTGTCAGAGGACGAGGCTAGGGGGAGAGCAGAGAGCACATTAGCACCCGTGCTGCTCTGCAAATGGATCCCTTAAAGCCAGAATCCTTCATTTAAACAATAACAACACACCGTGCCTTGTGTTTAGGTAGAAAAAAAGGGATGGGCCCGGGAGAAATGTAACAACTCTCAGATTCATAGACAGAACTATAGATGCAAGGACTGACCATCCATGATATAAAATTATAGTTTTAATGTTAGGAGGCTATGCAGTTTACAGACAAAATATAACAAGCTTATATTATGTACACAGGCAGTTAGGAAGCTAAGGCTAGCTTTTTCAAGCAGAAATGTGCAGCCTGTAGCACAAACTCAAAAAAGTTCTGGGACACTAAAGTCCATGGAGAATAAGAGCACCTCCTCCCAGCTGCCCACTGCACTGAGGCTTGGACACACTGTCACCACCGATAAATCACCACTATAATTGAGAATTTCAATAAGCATTGTTCAACGGCTGGCCATGCTTTCCACCTGGCTACCCCTACCCCGGTCAACAGCCCTACACTCCCCACAGCCACTCTCCCAAACCCAAATCCAGTCAGCTGATGTTCTGAAAGAGCTGCAAAACCTGGACCCCTACAAATCAGCCAGGCTAGACAATCTGGACCCTCTCTTTCTAAAATGATCTGCCAAAATTGTTGCAACCCCTATTACTAGCCTGTTCTTTCATATCGTCTGAGATTCCCATAGATTGGTCATCCCCCTCTTCAAAGGTGAGACACTCTAGACCCAACCTGCTACAGACCTATATCTATTATACACTGCCTTTCTAAGGTCTTCAAAAGGCAAGTTAACAAACAGATTACCGACCATTTCGAATCCCACCGTACCTTCTCCACTACGCAATCTGGTTTCAGAGCTGGTCATGGGTGCACCTCTGCCACACTCAATGTCCTAAACGATATCATAACCCGCCATCGATAAGAGACATTACTGTGCAGCCGTATCATCGACCTGGCTAAGGCTTTCGGCTCTGTCAATCACAACATTCTTATTAGCAGACTCAACAGCCTTGGTTTCTCAAATGATTGCCTCGCCTGGTTCACTAACTACTTCTCTGATAGAGTTCACTGTGTCAAATTGGAGGGCCTGTTGTCCGGACCTCTGGCAGTCTCTATGGGGGAGCCACAGGGTTCAATTCTCGGGCCGACTCTCTTCTCTGTATACATCAATGATGTCGCTCTCGCTGCTGGTGATTCTCTGATCCACCTCTACACAGACGACACCATTCTGTATACCTCTGGCCCTTCTTTGGACACTGTGTTAACTAACCTCCAGACGAGATTCAATGCAATACAACTCTCCTTCCATGGCCTCCAACTGTTCTTAAATGCAAGTAAAACTAAATGCATGCCCTTCAACCGATCATTGCCCGCACCTGCCTGCCCATCCAGCATCACTACTCTGGACGGACCTGACTGAGAATATATGGACAACTACAATTACCTAGGTGTCTGGCTAGACTGTAAACTTTCCTTCCAGACTCACATTAAGCATCTCCAATCAAAAATTAAATCTAGAAACAGCTTCCTATTTCGCAACAAAGTATTCTTCACTCATGCTGCGAACATACCCTCGTAAAACTGACTATCCAACCGATCCTCGACTTTGGCGATGTCATCTATAAAATAGCCTCCAACACTCTACTCAGCAATTTGGATGCAGTCTATCACAGTGCCATCTGTTTTGTCACCAAAGCCCCATATACTACCCACCACTGCGACCTGTACGCTCTCGTTGGCTGCCCATCGCTTCATACTCGTCGCCAAACCCACTGGCTCCAGGTCATCTACAAGTCTCTGCTAGGTAAAGCACCGTCTTATCTCAGCTGACTGGTCACCATAGCAGCACCCAACCGTAGCACATGCTCCAGCAGGTATATCTCGCTGGTCACCCCCAAAGCCAATTCCTCCTTTGGCCGCCTTTACTTACAGTTCTCTGCTGCAAATGATTGGAACGAACTGCAAAAATCACTGAAGCTGGAGACCCATATCTCCCTCACTAGCTTTAAATCACCAGCTGTCAGAGCAGCTCACAGATCACTGCATCCAACTACCTCATCCCCATACTGTATTTATTTATTCATGCTCCTTTGCACCCCAGTATCTCTACTTGCACATTCATCTTCTGCACATCTATCACTCCAGTGTTTAATTGCTATATTGTTTGTTTATTCCATATGTAACTCCGAGTTGCTATTTGTCTCGCTGCTTTGCTTTATCTTGGCCAGGTCGGAGCTATAAATAAGAACTTGTTCTCAACTAGCCTACATGGTTAAATAAAGGTGAAATAAAATAAAATAAATATTTTGGGTTCTGATGTGGTACGACAGTTGAACTAAGCTCATGACGCATTTATAAGTTAAATTCCACAGCAATCAATGACTACATATCATTACTTTATAAGTCTAAAATTGGATGTAGCAACTTGGGAATCCAGATTTAATGTAAGGACCAGTTAGTTTGACAGACTGTACCATGTCAATGTAAATCACTACTCTGTAAAGAGTAATTCCCTCAGTGGTCACATGGCTCAGGGCAGGAAATGCATTATGTGCAAACACTGAGTGTACACAAACAAATCACAAATGGGGAATGGGACAGAGTGGCTCATTTGTTTCCTAAAACACTTGAGTGGACAAACAGGATTGAGAAAGAGTGAGAGAGAGCTTAATCTATGATCCACAGTAAACAAACAGTCTACTGTGGCCAGGGCAATCAATCAGTGATTTTCTGTTAATATCGACCCATGTCTATTTCCCCCAGGGGGGGGCAAGCTTACATTTGGCCTTTAGCGACTGTTTGGTGTAGTCGTCTGCTGAGAAGATACAATCTGCTTTGGTTAAATGAAACAGTGGCAGCCACATCGGAGAGCAGAGAGCCATGTGTAAGAGACATTCCTAGAGGCCCAAGTCCCTAAAGTAAAAATAACCTACTGTAAATATCACACCACCACACTTCACAGTGGACTTCTGGAGTAAACAAGGAGAGTAGCAGACTGTTGATGGAGCAGGGCTGGAAACCAGGGTCATATTCATTAGAACACACGTATCAAGATGTTTGGCAACTGAAATGAGCCTTTCTTACTGGTCAAGTTCAGGTTAACTTCAGTCTGGGCTGTTTTTTCCCCCCCATCTCGTATAGTATCTTTGGTTCCTGGTGAATATGGCCCAGCTAATGGCCTTACTTACGTCAATAACCAACTCCTAGTCTTGCATAGCCATAGAGGCTACATCAACCCTCACAAACAACAAAAACTAAACTGCTGTCTCTTGAATCAAAATGGCTCTTATTTCCACACAAACTAGGTGGGAATATCCCTGACAGGCTCCAGCTCTGTTCCCATCAACCAACTCAGGCAGGCCTCATCAATACCCCATGAAGCAACAGGCCTGGAGTCGGGCTCACAGGAACACCCTCCCTCTCCTGCTCTTGAAAATGTACAGAAAGAAGTATTATGCTTCCAGAAAGGTGAGTTCGGGTTCAGAATAGAGAAAGATGTATTACAGTTCTAGGAATGTGTGTTGGGTTCACTGAGAGGTCAATAACTCCGTATGCTATAGATAAGCCTGCGGATCTGATTCTGGGGTTCCCCCTAGTATCCCTAGTTTTCATTGGCTGCACGTTGCCTTTGGCCGGACTCCAGACTTGCACAGAGCTGATGAGCAGTGCAGGAGATTAGTCTTTGTTTTGACTCCAAGCCTGCATCAGAGACCTAGTTTTAAAGCCCTTCTCCGTGAGGATGCGTCCTCTGGGATAACGCAGAGCACCATGGGCTCCAGATTCCATCCAAACAGGCAGTAGAGGTTCAGCCTCACTGCACAGTCAGGCCACACAGTCTGACGGCTGCTGTATCGCTCGCCATGCACTGCTGAGCATTACACACAAAGACCAGTGTTGTACTGAAGGAGCAGGCTGGCTGGAGGGTGATGACTAGGGCTGGTCGATGAATCGTGAATACCTGTATCGATTTTTACAGTACCGTCTATAACGATACTTCACTGTCAGTTTTGGTTGCGAACCAAACCATCGGAATGGAGAAAGCCAGTTCAAATCAGAATTCATGTGTAGCCGTTCTATGGTCATGCAGAAGTAGAGAGCGGAGAGCGTAGTTAAGTGACCATAGATTTAGGATTTAGCCATACGCATGGCGGGAGAGTCTGTGTTGACAGACAGAGAGGACAGGGTAAGTTACTTAGGCAATGTGGTGGGAACTGAAGACAATGCTGCTGCTGCTGCTGCTACTGCTACTACTACTACTACTACTACTACTACTACTACTACTACTATCTGGGGAGTGATTTGACAAAACGTTACAACATCATACATTTCAGAGACAACCCCTTGCATGCTTCTTTCTGCTCTCCTAGCTGCATGCGAACGCTACTGTAACGTACAAAGCATTCACAGAACAGAAAGGGCTTCATGCGTGTCCCCAATGGCCACCCTTTTCCATATATACTTGCAACACTTTTGACCGGAGCCCTTTGGAGCCTGCTCGACCAGTAGTGCATTATGGAAAGGGAATAGGCTGCCATTTAGGACAGAGCCGGGGAGTCTGATATAGGGGTTGGAATAGTTTGGGATTAGACCACTGGGGACGCAGACAGGCTCCAGACCCCAGCAGAGAGAGAGCATAACTGATTATGGTCTAGAAATAGCTAAAATTACCGCATAGCCTGTCTGAACTAAGCCAAGTTGAACAGCCTGGCAGGCAAGCAGCAGAGACCGTAAATGAGAACCTCTCTTCGAGGTATTTATTTTTTTCAGAGCGAGAACAACCGTGGTTCAGTTGACTCTGGCTGAAACTTTCACTCTACTTCCGGACCGAGACTTCCAACAAACTGCGTTCCAAATGGCCCGCTATTCCCTTACGACCACAGTCTGTGCTCACTGCTCGATGTGACTGTTTAACTGATCAGAATGGTGCCAATTCAGCCAGTGAGGTAGACTGAGGTTCCCCTAGGACTATTAGTTGCAGACACACATGAGGTGTGAATGTGGATTTGGCCACAACACATCCAAGGTTAATGTGAGGATAGTGTAAACAAAAAAGTTGCACATTGATGCAGTAGAAAGGCAGATCTTACTGCATCTATTTTGTGAGTGTAAAAGCCGACGAGGTATGAAATGGGGTTGAGAAACACCATAAGAACAGAGGAGGGAAGGTAACAGCGCCCTCCAGACACAGAAGTGATGTGAAAGAGCTGCACAAAACCAAATCAACAACATCAGAACAACGTAATGTGGCATGGCTCAAAATCACCCACAAATCAACCTTGACAAATAAGCGCCAGTCTGTTTGTGCCATCATGCCAACTCCTTGGGTTTGGCTTGACAATGTGCAATGAAGATGGCAAGAGGCACAAACAAATCTGGGACCAGGCCGAGAAGTAGGGTCGGGACGATATCAGTATCAGGATTAGAGATCGACCGATTAATCGGAATGGCCGATTAATTAGGGCCGATTTCAAGTTTTCATAACAATCGGATATCGGTATTTTTGGGCGCAGATTTCCTATAATTTTTTTAATTTAAAAAACGTTAAATACCTTTTATTTAACTAGGCAAGTCAGTTAAGAACACATTCTTATTTTTAATGACTGCCAAGGAACTGTGGGTTAACTGCCTTGTTCAGGGGCAGAACGACAGATTTTCACCTTGTCAGCTCAGGGGTTCCAATCTTGCAACCGCACAGTTAACTAGTCCAACACTCTAACCATTGCACTCCACGAGTAGGCAGCCTGTTACGCGAATGCAGTAGAAGCCAAGGTAAATTGCTAGCTAGCATTAAACTTATCTTATAAAAAACAATTAATCATAATCACTAGTTATAACTACTAATCCAGTTTAGCAGGCAATATTAACCAGGTGAAATTGTGTCACTTCTCTCAGAGTATACTCAGAGTACATGCAATAGTTTGGGCTGCCTGGCTCATTGCGAACTAATTTGCCAGAATTTTACGTAATTATGACATACATTGAAGGTTGTGCAATGTAACAAGAATATTTAGACTTAGGGATGCCACCCGTTAGATAAAATACCGAACGGTTCCGTATTTCACTGAAATAATAAACGTTTTGTTTTCAAAATTATAGTTTCCGGATTCGATCATATTAATGACCAAAGGCTCGTATTTCTGTGTGTTATTATGTTAAAATTAAGTCTGATTTGGTAGAGCAGTCTGACTGAGCAGCAGCAGGCCCGTAATCATTCATTCATCTTTTCGCAAGCACAGCGCTGTTTATGACTTCAAGCCTATCAGCCTAATGGCTGGTGTAACCAATGTGAAATGGCTAGCTAGTTAGCTGGGTGTGCGCGAATACTGTTTCAAACGTCACTCGCTTTTAGATTTGGAGTAAGGGCTGCAAGGGCCGCGGCTTTTGTGGAGCGATGGGTAACGATGCTTCGCGTGTGGCTGTTGTCAATGTGTTCCTGGTTCAAGCCCAGGTAGGGGCGAGGAGGGGGACGGAAGCTATACAGTTACACTGGCAATAAAATAGTCCCTATAAGAACATCAAATAGTCAAAGGTATATGAAATACAAATGGTATAGAGAGAAATAGTCCTATAAATACTATATTAACTACAACCTAAAACCTCTTACCTTGGAATATTGAAGTCTCATGTTAAAAGGAACCACCAACTTTCATATGTTCTCATGTTCTGAGCAAGGAACTTAAACGTTAGCTTTTTTACATGGCACATATTTTACATGGCACACATTTTTACATGGCACATATTACTTTCTTCTCCAACACTTTGTTTTTGCATTATTTCAACCAAATTGAACATGTTTCATCATTTATTTGAGGCTAAATTGATTTTATTGATGTTTTATATTAAGTTAAAATAAGTGTTAATTCAGTATTGTTGTAATTGTCATTATTACAAAAAAAAAAAAAAAAAAAAATCATCTGATTAAATCGCTATTGGCTTTTTTGGTCCTCCAATAATCGGTATCGGCGTTGAAAAATCATAATCGGTCGACCTCTAATCAGGATACTCATTAGTATTGTGGCAGGAATACAAAACAAGCATATTTAACTTCTTTAGATAAACAGCTCTAATGTTAGAAACAAACATTATATTGTCTTCCAACTATTGCACACAATATTTAAAACACTGCAGATTTTTAAAGGACCAAAGAGTTTAGTCTGCTTTGGCGTTTTCATTTTTGCCACAGAAGAAATATCCCGATACTGGCATCGTCCCGGCCCTAGAAGGTAGCAAACTAGAAGGTCAAGTTTATATGCGAGTCGACGACCACACAAAGGTCAGGAACGGAGCACATGCCTGACTCGAAGGGTCAAAGTGAGGTAAGTTTGAGAAACAAAAAGCACCTTTCATTCCAGCTCAATGACTCCTCAAGAGGGAAATTGGAAAATGTCACTAGAGCAGCGTGATGCCTATCAGGCAGGGGCTACTAGTTACTATTTATCCCTCAAAAATGTACAACCCAGAATTCTTTCCTCCTGTGTTACGCTGTGTTAGAGAAAGACAGTGGTCCGAAATAACTCACGTTACACTAAGCTGAGGAAACAGAGAACGGGAGTAAAACGGAACAGTGATGTGGCTTGTCTTAAATCACAATGACACGGCACAAAAACACAGCCAAAATGGGCCAGTGGAGACGGTTCTAGTTCTCAGCTGTAGGACTGTCTTCCCAACCCATCTCTCGCTCTCTCTCTCTCCTCTGTCAACCCAGTCAGCCCCCAGACACTGCCAGCATCCCAAATGGCACCCGATTCCTTATATATTGCACTACTATTTAGGGAATAGGGTCCCATTTGGGATTCAACCTCCGACAGGATTCATTATCTCACAAGATGTACAGCCAGGAGCCAGCCCCTCTATTCCCCTCCACCCCAACTCTACTCCCTCTCACTTAAACACTGCAATCAGCCTGGCCCCTGGCCACACGACCCCTCGTTAGGGGAGGGGCAGGCAGGGTACACACAGAGCCAAGCACACCGTCTCGGAAAGGGGTCCCACACTCGAAACACAACAATGTAAGAGACCGATTAAATGGATTTGTGAATATCTGATCCAATCGAGATTAAAAAGAAGAAAAAATAAAAAAACGACTTGTCGTTGTAGATTGAACAAACAGCCATAATTACGTTGGAAGTAATAAGCAGCAAACATCCAGTCTTCATCTTTAGGGCCAAGCACAGCACTTAGCGAGCACTTTCCACATCAGGTTGGAATGGTTAGGTCTATATTGCCGGTGAGGTGTCGCTGAACTTGAACCTGGAGGAAGAGGCTTGGCAATGAGGAGTAGCTACAGTAGGTCTACTACCCCTTACTGCCCCATTCAACTGCCCATACCTCTACTGCCCCATTTGATCTCAATCCACCTATATAAAAGGATCTGATTAACTAATTCACATGAAAGGCTTTTTAGATGGACATGAAAGTAGCAACATCCTTCACTCTGCCACAACAACCTTAACAGGCGTACTAACCTGACTCTGATAAATCAATTCATTGTGAATCGTTTTACTTTAGTTAGGATTGGGAGATAGAAACACATTGGGCTTATTTTGGACAAATTTTTGGAGAGAGTGAAACATTACCTCACCTCTTCCTCTGTTTACACACACACACACAGCCACTCCCCCAACAAAGATGAGAGATCTTCCTCTCTGACAAGCAGTTTCAAATCGCTATTTGCATTTGAGGTTTGGTCCAACAGAATCGGTCATATGGACACCAAAACACATTGAGACATTATTTTACTGTAATATGAGAGAATTGAACTTTTCTAATGATAACCGTTTTAGGTCTCAAAGTCCACACAGAGCAGACACTACTAAAACGGGAGTATCAACAAACACTGATTCTGGGAAATGTAAGCTCAGTTTGTCGCGTGTGGCATTGCGGTACCGCTAGCACAATTTTACAATAAGCATAAACCCCAATTATAAAAAGGAATTGGTACCTCGTTCTCATTCTGAGAAATAAGGTCGGCCACTTGATTTCAACATCTGAACAAAGTGGACAGGCTGTCATGCTGTTCAACCAGTTGGGGACGGACAGAAGGGTGTGTTCATAACAATTCAACTGTTCTGCCTTGTTAACTAGCAAATCGATCCAAGTTGGCTAAAGTTGAAACATAAAAATTAACTGGCTACTTCCTAGCAGGTGAGCTTGTGCTTGAGAGATAGTTTGCGACCTTGGTTCATTTTCTATATAGTCTGTGAGAAGAAGTCGTCATTATTAGTTCATGTGCATTATGCACGGTTCTGGTAATATTTGTAACAAAAGGTCATTTTCATAGACTGATTTGAAAGGCCGATCAGTGATTATTACCAAAAAAAAGCAGGTTAACCTATTTTGATAAATATAATTACATTATTAGTGGGTCTTATGGTTGTGGAAGGCTTTAATATTTAGCCTAGGTAGAATTCTACAAGCCCTGAATTCATTAGGTTATTGCTGACTTTTGAACATGCCCTGAATTTGACCTTTACAACAAAGATTAGAGAAAACATATAAAAAAGATTTAAAAACGTAGGTATAATTTAGAATTGTTAAAAAGATATGATTTTAAGGCCATAATCGCCAAGCCCTAACTTCAGTGGAGAAGACCCACCACTTAACATGTAGAGAACAGCGGAGGTCTTTTCTCACCTTTCACAACACCACAATGTGACAACGGAGGTGACGGTGGCGGTGTGCGTGTGAACAGTGGAGTATCCTCTCTCCCTACAGGAAGTGTGGGTGTTGAGCAGCTTTAGGAGTGTTCGCTAGAGTACTAGAGGACACAGTGAGGACACAGTGAACCCAGTGTTGGAAAGCAGGGAGGAGGGACAGAAGGCTTCTTTCTCACTGGCACCTTTCTCTCGCTCAGGTCAGCCGGGGTGGGTCAGACCTGGGTTCAAATACTATTTGAAATCATTTCAAATACTTTCTGTGCTCTTTCTGTGTTTTGAGCTTGCCTGGCTTAAGGGACCAATAGAATAGTCCCTAAAGTGGCAAACGCCGCTTATCGGCGCACTCAAGGCAGGTTAGAGCAAACACCCATTGAATGAAGAATGTAAAAATAGTACTTGAAGCCGGTCTGGTGTGTGTGAAAGAGAAGCTGGCCAGATGGTGTCACAGGTGAGGTCACGCAGCTCAGACTGCTGAGCCGACACCACCCCACAATTCCAGAATAACCCATTCATCCACATACCCTCATCTGTGCAGGTCAGCGTAAGCACATACAGAGGCACGCACATACTTTGCTTGACCACAACTCCCCCTAAACCAAACGCCATTCACAAACTGGCCATTTTGCTGCAGCTACAGTTGTCAATGATGCAGACGCAATTCAAGCAGGCCGACAGAGTTTTGGTTTGGCTTCTTTTTTTTATGACACTTTGGTAAGAGCCATGTGCAGCATGTGCACCAACTGGGATTCTAGTATTAAATTCATGTTGGCGTTTGGTATTTCACAATTATATAAGTCCATGGCATTTCCGCTAGCAAGAACAGCAATTACAGCAAATGAGCGAACAAGAACAAATCTAATCACAATAATGTTCACAAATTAAGTCCACGTTATTATCAGACCAAATTGTTCATTTTCATTCCATTAAGCCTACTCTGAAAGATGATGCAGCCAACATTTAATACTAACCAGGGTCAACCAAACTCCTTTTAAAACCGTTAGCGTCCCTAATGGCACCCTATGAGCCCATGTCAAAAGTAGTGCACTATATAGGGAATAGGGTGTCATTTGGGACGTATTCAGATAAATGGCCTCTGGATGCCGTAAATGAAGCAGTCGATTCAAAAGCATATTGTGGAAACTTGAGAAGTGGTCTTGAGATGAATTTCTGTTTAAGGTCAAATCAAATAGAATTGTATTGGTAGCTTACACATATTTTGCGAAATGCTTATGTTCATCGATCCAACAGTGCAGCAATACACGAAAAATCTAAAAAAGTAAATAGAGTCCGGAATATAAAATATATACAATGAGCTCCAAAAGTTTTGACACAGTGACACATGTTTTGGTTGTTTTGGCTCTTTAATCCAGCACTTTGGATTTGAAATGATACTAAGGACTATGAGGTTAAGGTGTATAATGATGTCCCCCAAGACATGCTAACCGCACCATTACAATAGCAGGGGATGTAGGCATTTTTATGGGGGTATGATATTTGTGCGTCTAAATCTCACTCACCTTTATTCACGATTCATTCGGGATTATCCGTAATCATGGTAGCAGCCACATTAATAATAAAAGTGACCCCAAAATGACAATACATTATTTCCTATTCATTTCTACTGGGCACAAAATCTGAAACACAACCAAAACAAACAGCAATTGCATCCAACAAGTTTGTAGTTACAAGCTTGATGTTGTCACTGTGTGCTAGAAGTATGGGACCAAATATTGAACTTTTTACTACTTTAATACACAAGTTAAATTGTCCCAATACTTTCGGCCCCCTAAAACAGCGGGACTATGTACAAAAAGTGCTATAATTGGGAAACGGTTCAATGGGTATGGATGAGAATATCCTCAAATTACAGCTGTATCATTGTAACATTCCAAAGTGCTGGAGTACAGAGCCAAAACAATAGTCACCGTCCCAATACTTTGAGCTCACTGTATGTAAATGATGGTGTGTATAGACAGTATTTGAATAGAAAAGGTGTACAGCAGTAGGTACATAGGATGAGCCATGACTAGAATACAGTATATACATATGAAGTGGGTAAAAACAGCATGTCAACATTATTAAAGTGACCAGTGTTTAATGACTATGTACATAGGGCAGCAGTCTCTAAGGTGCAGGGTAGAGGACCGGGTGGTAGCCGACGAGTAACAGTTCAGGGTAGGATACTGGGCAGCTAGTGGTGATCATTTAACAGTCCGATTGCCTGGAGATAGAAGCGGTTTTCTATTCTCTTGGTCCCAGCTTAGATGCACCTTCATGAGGGTTTTAGGGGCCAAGCAAAGCTCAACCGTTGAGAGGTGAATGGGAGGTCAATTGGAGACGTGTCAGGCAGAGGACTTTAGTTACACTGGCTGTCACACTGCCAACTTTACCCCATACTTAGAATGCCTAATGTTGATGAATAAAAGGAGCTTCAAGTGGAAGAAAAACTATCCCAGAACTGAGAAAGGGGTTTGCCTGAGCCCAGAACTAAGTCTAAACTCGGCAAACATCCACAAGCCTGAATGACAGTTCAATAAAAATTGGGAAAATGGCCCCCGCCCCACACACTAAAATGAATCCAGCAGAACTTCACAAATTGGGGATAAGGTAGTGTTAATTAATAGTGATGCACCGATGACATTTTTTGCCAATACCGATATCCAATATTTTCCCTTCCAAAAAAACTCAAATAAAATACTGATAACCGATATTTAAAATTTTTGTGGCCTTTTAAGCATTCTAGTACAGTTAAATAGTTCACACACACACACACACACACGGACGCAGCAGTCTAAGGCACTGCATCTCAGTGCTAGAGGCGTCACTATAGTCCCTGGTTCGAATCCAGGCTGTATCACATCCTGCCGTGATTGGGAGTCCCATAGGGCGGAGCACAATTAGCCCAGTGTAGTCCGGGTTTGGCGAGGGTATGCCGGCGTTGTAAATAAGAATTTGTTCTTAACTGACTTGCCTAGTTAAATAAAAAGGTTACACACACACACACACACACACACACTGGTCAAAAAATTGGCATTTATGTATGTTCCCATTACCAGAAAACATAATAAAAACCTATTTCTTTCACTTAACTTGCTGTGCTGTTTTGTTGTTCAATTGTTCATTCGTTTCATTCTCAACCAGGATTTCAATGGAACGCCGTTTGGGTTTTTGCGTGTCAAAAAAGATACGTGTCAAATAACACTATTTGACTTGTCAAATAAGCTTGTTGACCAATCAGGACCTGAATATGACTGTACGTCACATATTTTAAAGCTTTCATAGTTTTTTTTTTACCAAGTTATTACACATCGATTACACTCGCTCATATTTCATATGTCACAACGATTCATCGATACGTATGCTATGATGCTGGTTAAGTTCTCTCGTGCACCTACAGTGCTGGTCATAATAAAAATCCAGCTAGTTCATTGATGAAAACAATGTTCTTCCCCAAAAACATAGCAAAACGACATCTGTTTCAGTAGCTATAAAAGTTAGCTAGCTAACTAGATGTCATCAAAAATAACTAATTTATAAGACAGTTCTTATTTTATTAATGGTTGTCGGACCCATCTATGTGAAGCATGGGTGGCAAGTAGCCTCGTGGTTAGAGTATTGGGCCAGTAACCTAAAGGTTGCTGGATCGAATCTCTGAGTTGACAAGGTAAAAATCTGCCCCTGAACAAGGCAGTTAACCCACTGTTCCCCGGTAGGACGTCATTGTAAATAATAATTTTTTCTTAACTGACTTGCCTAATTAAATAAAGGTAAAAAACATATATATATTTTTTAAAGCTAGCCACAGTAGTGGACTTCGCAGATAGCCTTCAAAATAAAACTGTGTCTTTGACAGTGATGCAAATGAATACAAATAGTAGAATTGTGCCATAATTGAATAGATCATGCTAAACAAGGTTGGCATGTTATATAAAATCAACGAAAGACAATCATTTGTCAATTTGACAACAATCTGTTGAAATCACACTGGATGTATTGTACTTTAGAATTGCATTGGGGGCATACTTATTTCACTGTACAGCCTTACCTATGGACTGTGGATCAATGACATGGGGTCTACTCGGTGACACCCAGAGAACATTGTGGAGAACGTTAGTCTGAGAACTTTGGGGAAACAAACATCCTCCTTGGGTATGGAGTAGACTGATATCCCATTTCATTGATCCACAATTCTTAGGTAAAGCTGTACAGTGCAATATTAATGTCATTACACACAATAGGCTGACCGGGGAGGTGATTTTACACGGTCACTGTCCCGCGATAAGAGCTAAAACGCTAATATTTGCGTAAACTATTCACAGTTTTGTTCTGTGTGTGTCACCGAGTAGACTGATGCCAAATTTCATTGCTTCACATTCCAACCTTGTTTAACATTATCTAGTCTAAATATGACAAGATTCCACCAATTGTAACCTTCTGCATCACTTTTAAAGAGGTACCTTTATTTTCAAGGCAAACCGCAAATTCCACTATTGTGCCTAATCCTTATTGTGGCTAGCTTCACAACACATAACCCAGTCCGGTCGACCCTCACTAGCCAGATGAAGCTAGCTGGCTGCTTATAACGTTAGCTTTGGGCAACAGGGTTTAGTAGCTATTTATTTTCATGAACTGAAGTTCAATTTCAATAGGTGAACAACAAGTGGCAACCTAGCTTATACTTACTCACAAGGATTCCTAAATCATTGTTAAGAATAATGAAAATGACTGCAGTTTGGTGCTAGCAAGGAACTAAGCGAAAACTAGCTACCCCAGAAGTTGCGGTCGAACAAATAATGCTTTATTTCCAAAGAAGTATTGTAAACAACTTGCACGTGCAAATTCAAAACACACAACATGTTATAATAGTACTGTGTTATTTGACGTGCATCTTTTTTGACACGCAAAGACCCAAACGGCGTTCCATAATATGTATGTCGTGAAGCTAATAGCAGTGACGCTATTACTGTGTAACTCCGGTAGGGCAACATCTGAACAATGGCACACTTGGTAGTGTGTACCGGTGCTCGACCAGTCAGCAAAAGCCAACATCACCCACGACAGAGAACGATTGAATGTCAAGGGCAATAAATTCCATTATCTTGGCGTGAATGGATTTCACCTTTGAGTTGTTTGCTGAAATGTTGTTATTCTTTCAAATGACTGCTCGACTTGTTGACTGCTCGATCCACACAGCAGACATTGTGGGCTAGGTTAGGAATGGTGTGTTGCACGTGAAGCACTACATTTTCCATGGCGTCATTACGTCATGTACGTTATATAGATATGCATGTCAGCTTTGACATCGGTTTTGCATATTGGCGTTAAACTATACATTGGGCCGATAATGTTGGCATTTTAAGCTAATATCGTCCAATTCCGATATGTTCACCAATATATTGTGCATCCCTATTAATTAACCTAACAGAACGGAGAGGAAGTCCAAACAAGAGGAGACTTGGGAGAGCTCTAGTGTTACCTTAAACAAATCCTTATTTCTTTAAAGTAACTCTTTTGTCGAGGGGATTAGACTATTCTGAATGAATAATATCATTACGATTTGAGACCATATCACTTCTATATGGGTCCATTTGTCTGTCTGGGGACCTGTTTGGCTAAGGGACATGTCCTAGCATGAGATGGTAGAGGCAAGCGGCAGAACTAGGCTACGTCCCAAATGGCACCCTATTCCCTATATATAGTGTATAACTTTTGACCAGAGCCTAGTGCACTATATTTATTTTACCTTTATTTCAACTGAGATTCATATAGGGAATAGGGTGCCATTTGGGATGCACCCAGGGAGGCAATTTGCTGGGCCACTCCTCTGTCCTCACACTTCATGAATTCAGTCATGTGGAGTTCAACAGGGAACATGATCCTCGGTGGGTGTTGTCGTCGACGACTGGACTGACCTCGTGACGAGCAACAGGGGAGCAGAGCTCACAGTCTGCCCAGTGTAAAAAGCAGAGAGAGAAGAACAGACAAAGATATGATCAACTGGAAATGAACATGGCTCTTCCAGAACAGCGTGTGTTGGGTCTAGACTAGAGTGCGGAGAACACAGAAAATTCTTCAAAATAAGAAGAACCTGTCATTTAGGCGTCTGAAAGGACCCATGAACACGAACATGTGAAGTTTAAAGGAGCATGTCGAATTAGGTGTCAAAACAAAGACAAGAGAACAGTAAAGTATATACAGCAGAGCAGATTTCAGTACATGACACTACAGTTGAGTACAGTATATTGTACATATCTACATTAATGTACTGTGATGTAATATACTTTACATACCTACATTACTGTGCTCTGCTGTAGTCAAGTATACTGAGCTGCACAGTGACCTGATCGTGGACTACAGAAAACGGAAGGTCAAACACGCTCATATTCACATTGACAGGGCTGTAGTGGGGTGAGCCGAGAGCTTCAAGTTCCTCGGTGTCCACATCACTAAAGATCTATTATGGTCCTCACACACACACCAACACAGTCGTGAAGAGGGCACGACAACGCCTCTTCCCCCTCAGGAGGTTGAAAAGATTTGGCACGGGTCCTCACATCCTGAAATAGTTCTACAGCTGCACCAATGAGAGCATCTTGACTGGCTGCATCACCACTTGACATGACAACTGCTTAGCATCTAACCGCAAGGCGCTACAGAGTAGAGGTCGACCGATTAATCGGCATGGCCGATTAATTAGGGCCGAATTCAAGGTTTCATAACAAATCGGTATTTTTGGACACCGATTATGGCCGATAACATTGCATTCCATGAGGAAACTGTGTGGCAGGCTGACCACCTGTTACGCGAGTGCAGCAAGGAGCCAAGGTAAGTTGCTAGCTAGCATTAAACATAAAAAAAAACAATCAATCTTCACATAATCACTAGTTAACTACACATGGTTGATGATATTCCTCAGTTAACTAGCTTGCCCTGCGTTGCATATAGTCAATGCAGTGCCTGTTCATTTCTCATCGAATCACAGCCTATATCACCAAACGGGTGATGATTTAACAAAATCACAATTGTTGCACAAATGTACCTAACCATAAACATCAATGCCTTTCTTAAAATCAATGCACAGAAGTATATATTTTTTAAACCTGCATATTTAGTTTAAATAAATTCATGTTAGCAGGCAATATTAACTAGGGAAATTGTGTCACTTCTCTTGCGTTCATTGCACACAAACTCAAGGCATATGCAACAGTTTGGGGCCGCCTGGCTCGTTGCAAACTCATTCGACAGAATTGTACATAATTATGCCATAACATTGAAGTTTGTGCAATGTAACTGCAAAATTTAGACTTATGGATGCCACCTGTTAGATAAAATACGGACTATTTGCATCGATCCTTTTTGCACTAACTTTTTTGACTCAACACATACACTGCTGCTACTGTTTACAATCGGTCACTTTATTCATAGTTTTATGTACATACCTACATCAATTACCTCGTACCACTGCACATGGACTCGGTACTGGTACAGCCGGTGGAAAGTCACTTTATCGTTACTCATTGTGTATTTATTATTACGTATTTTACTTTTCTATTATTTCTCTATATTGTTGGGAAGGGCGCATAAGTATTTTTTTGTTAAACTACACTTGTTCACGAAGCATGTGACAAAGACAATCCGATTTGATTTGTCAATGATTCTTTCAGATTTGGTCTGGAACAACCAAATGTGGTCTTGTTTGGGAGCGGTAGTGTGTAGAAAACCCAAATATGCAATATCCTTCTATCGCCTATTTCTACCTTTGTGTACGTATTCAGGACACATCACCATAAAGAGAATTACATTCATATCCATAACTATGTATTTCCGTATAGTACATATCAGGGAGCCATGATTTCATTCCGTTAACAGATGTAAATCCACTTCACCTACTGTAGTTCAATAAACTAAATATTTTTTTTTCCCAAAGTCAAGGTGTCATGGCATAGCTGACATCCCATTCTTTCTGCTGACATCTTTCAATCTTAAATTCCGATATTGGACCAAGGTTTTGGAAAACAGGGTCACAAACTGGAGGGAGATGTTACCATAATTCTGTTACCAAACTTTACATCTGCTCAGTTCGTCAAGTAAATGTGTTTGTGACATTTTCGGTGTAAAATGTTCAAAGTAGTCCTTGTGCGTAGAGTTGTATGATTTGTTTAACATTGAAATAAACGTTTTTATCCTTATGCTTTTGGTCAAAGCGTAATTCTGTTAGCTCGTAATTCTGTTACCGTAGAATTGACCCCCAATCTATTCTGTAGGCCATTTACAGAGCTCACAGCTAACAGCTTAGAAAAGCCAAGAGAGATCTTAAGATGCACACCCTTATTTTTACCCCAGGACTGAGTTTTTGCAGATAATAGCGTTTCATCACACTATAAAAAAAATATTATGAATTATTCAACATGTCAGATTGTTTTAGAAGAAATACAAGAACAAGGAAACAAACAAAACCTAAAAGTTAGTGCCAACGTTGCAGCACATCAAAATAACTATACTTAACAAAAATATAAAAACGCAACTTGTAAAGTGTTGGTCCCATGTTGCATGAGCTGAAATAAAAGATCCCAGAAATTTTCCATACCAAAAAAACCTACTATTTCCCTCAAAACAAATTTGACATCCATGTTAGTGAGCATTTATCTCTTGCCAAGGAAATCCATCCATCTTACACGTGTGGCATATCAAGAAGCGTATTAAACAGCATGATCATTACACAGGTGCACCTTGTGCTGGGGAAAATAAAATGCCACTCTAGAATGTGCAATTGTGTCACAACACAGTGCCACAGATATCTCAAGTTAAAGGGAGCATGCAATTGGCATGCTGACTGCGGGAACGTCCATCAGAGCTGTTGCCAGAGAATTTAATGTTCATTTATCTACCATAAGCCGCCTCCAAAATTGTTTTAAAGAATTTGTCAGTATGTCCAACTGAACTCAAAACCGCAGATCACGTATAACCACACCAGCCCAGGACCTCCAAATCCTGCTTCATCACCTGTGGGATCGTCTGAGACCAGCCACCCAGACAGCTGATGAAACTGAGGAGTATTTATTTTTGCCCTTTTGTGGGAAAAAACACATTCAGTGTGTGGGCATATGCCCTCCCAGGCCCACCCATGGCTGTGCCCATGCCCAGTCATGTGAAACCCATTGATTAGGGCCTAATGAATTTATTTCAATATACTGATTTGCTTATATGAACTGTAACTCGGTAAAATCATTCATTTTTTTCAGTAGATGAACCAAAGACGAAAAACACATTACCTGAAAAACTAACTGAAGGCACAGATCTACAAAGAAGAATGTCAGGAAGTTAGAGCAGAGCTGAGTAGAAACAGAGCAGGTGCGGAGAAAAGTGAACACATGCACGAACAAACGAACACACAAGAATATCTGAATGTGAACAGCTGGCTGGGAGATCAAATAAACTGGATTCAATTTATAGACCTTCAACAAAGTGAGGATCAAGAGGACGCAGCTCAAAGCCTTGAAACACCTGAGTTGGTTAGAGTCTGTCCCACATGGCACCCTATTCCCTATACACCTTTATGGGTGTTGGTCAAACGTAGTGCACTATTTAGGGAGTAGGGTGCCATTTGGGGAGCACATCCAGTGTCCCGGGAGGTATCTGAAGAGAATATCCATTGGTCACTCGTTGCTGTTTGCGCGAAGGCCAGAAAATCCCCTGACCCCGCGTGTTTAGTGGTCAGAGATACCGCACCAAGATAATCTCTTCATATGTGCAAGCATCAGAAACGCCTTAGAAGTGTTTACATCTACAGGGTGACAGCTTTAGTTAAATCACCATCACAGGAATCTAATACAGTGCCAGAGATGGGGAATAGTACTGTAAAAGAGATCTGTGAAATAATTCGTGTGAGTGCAGTACAATTTGAAATGCCTTCTCTCGATAGGATCTAGAAACTAGATTAAAGTACAGCTGCAGTCATGTGTACTGCAACACCCCCTCACAATAAAATATCTTAAATAGACGACACGAACCACTGGACTCAACGTTGAACTTGGCCATCTTTCCTTCGAGACAAGTACAGCCAACTTGCAATGGACACAGTGAGTGAAGAAGACGAATGCCTTCTGGCCTTTGTTGTCCAACTAGTGACATATCCCAGACTGTGTCCTTGTTTACACCCCAAATAGAAACCTATACCCTTCTTGATACACTACTTTTCACCAGGGCCCATAGAGCACTTCGTAAGGTATTGGGTGCCATTTGGGACACATCCTATGTCCTTGCCTTGACATGGCCCCCAGTGTAGTAGCCAATCTGGGGACCCATTGGTGACATCATCACTATGGGCCGCAGGTTCATGAAGGCCTCTGGGAGTCTCCAGACTGGCCAATCTGAGGGTGAGCCAGAGCTTAATGACGAAATGTTGCTTCCTTCTCTCTGCTCCTCAGGGAGGTGGATGCGGGGACGACAGGATTGTGCCACTAAAATAAAACCCTATTCCCTATATAGTGCACTACTTTTGATCAGGGCCCATAGGGTTCTGTTAAAACGTAGTGCACTGAACAGGGAATCGGGTGTCATTTGGGACACACAAAACTAGTGAAGAGAGCAGAGGCGTCCCGCCCCGGAGCACAGCTGGTGTCATTTAACTTGTGTTGAGCTGATTATGAAGAGGCTTGGGCTTAGTCCCAAAGGGCACCGTATTCCCTTTATAGTGCACTACTTTAGACCAGGGCCTATAGAGCTAGCCAAAAGTAGTCCACTATATAGAGAATCGGTGCCATTTGGGACACAACCATTGGTTCCTCCTCTCCTCCCTCCAGTTAAGAGAGATGAGCCAAAAGCAATCCGGGCGTGTATCTGATGAACTCACTGTTTAATCTATTCCCCTCAAACAAAACAGTCAACACAACAGGACTAGAACAGGGGAATACATGGTGCCACTCCCCAAAAGAGGAAGAGACAAAAAAAACACAAAAGTTCCTCAAACCAGTTCTTGGAGTGCAGCTGAGGCTGAAAGCACAGCTATGTCCATAGGCTTTTCATTTCCATGTATGCAAACTCAAATGATCCAACATCAAACTTCAAATGAAAGTGGCACAAAAAAAGAAATCTAAGATCATTTGTTTCATTGTAGGAGTAAGCTTGAGATATTTTGCTGTGATAAACACAGAGAGAGAAACAAAATCAGATTTCCTGGAGACGATTTTCTGGTGTTTTTACAGTCGTATGACCAACAATGAATATTAAAGAAAATATTATATTTTGTTGTTGTTGCTGCTTAGAACACTTGGGGGGAGCAAATAAAAACCAGACTCAGCCTACGGACCACAAGTTGGGGAACCTTGCCATATACCAACAACGTAGCGCTTCCTCCTCCTTCACACTGCTGACGGACCCTATTCCCGATACAGTGCACTTCCTTTACCCAGGGGTCCATAGGGCTCTGGTGCAAGTTTGTGCAGTATATAGGGAATTAGGGTACCATTTTCAACGCAGCCACTTGAGAAAAGCTCTGCTCAAATGGCACCAACCTGAGTGCAGATCCATGCACGGAACTTCACACTTCTAATCATAAAAATAAAAACTAATTGTGTCACCCATCTTCAAACACAATAAGTACATTATTACCAAATGATGTAGCTATATTGTACGCTTTCCAAGGGTACCCTATATGCCTAGCCCTATATTGCCAGGCCATCATTGTAAATAAGGCAGAGGTAGTCTCGCGAGCGCAATTACTGGAAGTCTACGGTATCTACTCGCATGCTAGTAGTTATGATAGAATTCCAGTCATTGTGCTCACGCTAGTTAGCAATTGCAATACTGCAAGTTAGTAACTTCCTACAACCTGCACGCAGAGACATAAAAATGTTATTCACAAGTTCATCTGACTCAGGAAGTAGATAAAAGGGAAGTATCCCTTTAATTGACCTGCCTAGTAAAAGGTCAAATAAATAGATAAATACATACATATATATATATGAAAATATATAGAATAGCCTTTGACCAGAGCCATATGGGCTCTAGTCAAATGTAGTGCACGACATAGGGAATAGGGTGCAATTTGGGATGCAATAAAAATGCGTGAGAGGATTTGTGTAAAAGTAGAACAGTCAGTCAACGCAGAGAGTGCTGGCTGTCACGCACATCACATCCTTATATCATACCAGGCTAGAAATAGGCTATACGAACAAATAGAGTTAAACCTAACTACCCATACTTCAGCCTACATTCAGTTCAAGGCAATTCTACAGGAACAGCCTGAACATGCTCAAATAAAGCGCATTGTCATTACCAACTGAATCCATGTTAACAATAGGTTTACTTTGTAGCCTGTACATTCAGTTCAACGCTCTATCCATAGCTACCGTTCAGTGTACATTACGGTCAAGTGAATATTAACTGACATGTTTATGACAACTGACACATGCCCTAAAATAACAGGAAGCAGACTTGCCAAAACAATAACCCTCCATTAGCAGCTGTACCGTGTCAGAGCACCGAGGCCTTCCCTCCCTGCAGAACGGGGTACGACGACATAACATAAACTTGCTTTGTTCTCAAGCCTTTGAATATTAGCGCCAAGGTGTGGATCCAGGTGTCAACATACTGTTAGGAGGGACCGACTGGAGCATGTAGAAACAGACGTACAAACAGACAGGTCTGGACAGGCAGCCAAACACAAGTCACTGACTGACAGCTGGGTCCAGCCTTGTCTCAGATTCTTGTTCTTGCTTACTCATCAGTCCTGGTGTAACAGAGTTAGATACGTAACCTCACTCCAAACTTGAAATGTCGATGGTTGGCATAAGTACGTGGTCATGTATGTGGCGAGCAAAATGCTCCCGAGTTCGAGCCTGGTCAGGGACAGGAAAGGAAGCATTACTGTTGAGCAAACACTGATCTTCAGAGGCATATGGTGTAGATACTGAAAGGATCTAAGTCTAATATACAGTGAGGCAAAAAAGTATTTAGTCAGCCACCAATTGTGCAAGTTCTCCCACTTAAAAATATGAGAGGCCTGTAATTTTCATCATAGGTACACTTCAACTATGACAGATAAAATGGGAAGAAAAAAAATCCAGAAGATCACATTATGATTTTTTATGAATTTGCTAATTATGGTGGAAAATAAGTATTTGGTCAATAACAAAAGTTTCTCAATACTTTGTTATATACCCTTTGTTGGCAATGACAGAGGTTTTCTGTAAGTCTTCACAAGGTTTTCACACACTGTTGATGGTATTTTGGGCCTTTCCTCCATGCAGATCTCCTGCTCTAGAGCAGTGATGTTTTGGGGCTGTTGCTGGGCAACACAGACTTTCAACTCCCCCAAAGATTTTCTATGGGGTTGAGATCTGGAGACTGGCTAGGCCAATCCAGGACCTTGAAATGCTTCTTACAAAGCCACTCCTTCGTTGTCATGCTGAAAGATCCTTCATTGATCCTTCATTGTCATGCTGAAAGATCCAGCCACGTTTAATCTTCAATGCCCTTGCTGATGGAAGTAGGTTTTCACTCAAAATCTCACGATACATCGCCCCATTCATTCTTTTCTTTACACGGATCAGTCGTCCTGGTCCCTTTGCAGAAAAACAGCCCCAAAGCATGATGTTCCCACCCCCATTCTTCACAGTAGGTATGGTGTTCTTTGGATGCAACTCAGCATTCTTTGTCCTCCAAACACGACGAGTTGAGTTTTTACCATTAAAAATCCTACAATGTGATTTTCTGGATTTTTTTTCTTCTCATTTTGTCTGTCATAGTTGAAGTGTACCTATGATGAAAATTACAGGCCTCTCGTCTTTTTAAGTGGGAGAACTTGCACAATTGGTGGCTGACTAAATACTTTTTTGCCCCACTGTATATAGATAGTTGAAGTCTGAAATGTACATACACTTAGGTTGGAGTCATTAAAAGTCGTTTTTCAACCACTCCACATATTTCTTGTTAACAAACTATAGGTTTTGGCAAGTCGGTTAGGACATCTACTTTGTGCATAACAAGTCATTTTTTCAACAATTGTTTACAGAGGGATTATTTCACTTATAATTCACTGTATCACAATTCCAGTGGGTCAGAGGTTTACGTACACTAAGTTGAGTGCCTTTAAACCGCATGGAAAATTCACTAAAATACCATGGCTTAAGAAGCAAGGAGGCTTCTGTTAGGCTAATTGACATCAATTGAGTTAATTGTAGGTGTACCTGTGGATGTATTTCAAGGCCTACCTTCAAACTCAGTGCCGTCATGGGAAAATCAAACGAAATCAGCCAAGACCTCAAAAAAAACACAGGTCTGGTTCATCCTTGGGAGCAATTTCCAAACGCCTGAAGGTACCACGATCATCTGTACAAACAATAGTACGCAAGTATAAACACCATGGGACCACGCAGCTGCCATACCACTCAGGAAGGAGACGCGTTCTGTCTCCTGGAGATAAACGTACTTGGTGCGAAAAATGCAAATCAATCCCAGAACAACAGCAAAGGACATTGTGAAGATGCTGGAGGAAACAGGTACAAAAGTATCTATATCCACAGTTAAACCTATATCAACATAACCTGAAAGGCCGCTCAGCAAGGAAGAAGTCACTGCTCCAAAACCACCATAAAAAAAGACAGACTACGGGTTGCAACTGCACATGGGGACAAAGATCGTACTTTTTGGAGAAATGTCATCTGGTCTGATGAAACAAAAATAGAACTCATTGACCATCGTTATGTTTGGAGGAAACGGGGGAGGCTTGCAAACCAAAGAACACAATCCCAACCGTGAAGCACGGGGGTGGCAGCATCATGTTGTGGGGGTGCTTTGCTGCAGGAGGGACTGGTGCACTTCACAAAATAGATGGCATCATGACAAAGGGAAATTATGTGGATATATTAAAGCAACATCTCAAGAAATCCGTCAGGAATGTAAAGCTTGGTCACAAATGGGTCTTCTGAATGGACAATGACCCCAAGCATACTTCCAAAGTTGTGGCAAAATGGTTTAAGCACAACAAAGTCAAGGTATTGGAGTGGCCATCACAAAGCCCTGACCTCAATCCTATAGAAAATGTGTGGGCAGAACTGAAGAGCGTGCGAGCAAGGAGGCCTACAAACCTGACTCAGTTACACCAGCTCTGTCAGGAGGAAAGAGCCAAAATTCACCCAACTTATTGTGGGAAGCTTGTGGAAGGCTAACCAAAACGTTTGACACGCGTTAAACAATTTAAAGGCAATGCTACCAAATACTAATTGATTGTATGTAAACGTCTGACCCACTGGGAATGTGAAGAAATAAATACATCTGAAATAAATCACTCTACTATTATTCTGACATTTCACACTCTTAAAATAAAGTGGTGATCCTAACTGACCTAAGATTAAATGGCAGGAAATGTGAAAAACAGAGTTTAAATGTATTTGGCTAAGGGGTATGTAAACTTCCGACTTCAACTGCATGCATGCACGTACACACACACATAAAATAAAACCTATTGCACATCTCTAGATCTAGGCCTACACACAGTAGTTTAAAAAAGACCCCGACCCCTTCAGACACGGTCCTTCTTTAAATGTACATATTAATCCAGAGACAAGTTACCGCTGCTCTGCATACATTACGGAAACACAAAGCTCCCTGGCTGAAAGGCATTTCACAAGGGTTTCTGAAAACTCATTCTGAGACCACCTAATTAAAGAGCAACGCCTAAATGTCAAACAAAGTGATTAGTCTGGAGAGTTATGGTCTCTGCCCCAAGTGGCACACTATTCTCTTTAGACCACAGGCCATAGGGTGCCATTTGGGAAACACACATGAATAGTAAGGAGATGGAGGGGAGTCGGGAGAGGGGAATTGGAGCAGAGTTGGGGGAGAATACGACTAGGGAGAGGGGAGTAGGGGAATGGTAAGGGTGATGATTAAGATTCATGAGTGATACTGACTCCAACGAGCAGCAGAGTGTTAGCAACACAGACCAACAGTGTTTCCTTTATGTCTCTCACCCACTACAGATGTGAAAAACTACCAGGTCCAATAGCAAAATGTAGTTGGTGTTGAAAATAACCTCTGAGGCACGAGGGTATTCTTCCTCAAGTAAAACATGACCGAATACGACGCAGACCTACCGCTGCCAAAGTTTAATTTGCTGATGTCACTGAAAATTGCACCATGAAATTGATCATAAAAAACACATGGAAAACTCTGGCCAGGAATGAGAAGGCGCTGCTCATATCAGAGGCCAAAACGCTATCAAATCATTCGTGAGGCATAAATTGTTAATTACATGGAAATCAAAGCCACAGCGAGGGATGTCGACACACTGCACTATACTACGGCGATGCCAAATTTGACCAACTGACGTCGTTTACTGTGAGGAGTACGTGACAACCAGGAAAACAAATGGTGGGAGATCTGTTTGTGTGTGGTGTGTTTAAAGCCAGATGTACTAAGACAGCTCGGCTTTGCTTGCATCTGCTGGCACAAGTGTGCCATTTTCCATCCCCTGTGAAACCTTGGGCAGACTAGATTGAGGTCTTGCTATACATCACACACAAAGCCTGTCACAAACAGCCTCGGAGGACATTCAGCTGACAGGGAGAACATCTGTAAAATAGTGATCGATAACAACTTGGCTGTCCGACTCTCTTCAACTCGCTTTTAACAAAGTTGTTGGTCAATTCGAAATGGAAATCCTGAACGGGCCAATTCATCAAAAAATAAATAGGGGCCTTTCTATTTTCAAAAAAGACACTTTTGTGAACGCTTGGCAGAGAGAGGCTTTCCCACTGAACTTGACAGTAAAGGAATGATTTACTCAGAGAAGCTAATGGGCTCCAGACCACAGCGGTAGCTACAGGGCTTTCTAGAGAGGGATCACAGAGAAACAAACCATTGGTCAAACCCCAGAACTGTGCTCTGGTGCATTGTTCTTCGTGGCCATGAGAGTATTTCCATGCTATGAATATTTTTTACGAGCATGTTGTTGTAAGAGATTTGCACACATTTGCTTGTGGTTCAGAGACAGTTGAAAAGGCTTGTGAAACCAATGTCTTTTCGTCATGAAACACTGATACGAAGGTCGACTATTACAGTGTGCAAGTATGTAAATCGCGAACGAGTTGAATTGAGGGGGTAAATGAACACATCTATGCAGGTCTTATTATAGATGGGCAATTCCACGGTAAACGTGACATTAGCTAGTTTTCCATTCAATTTGATGGATTGTCAGGTGAATATGCTCAAATCGGCATTAAAAACATTTTCTATCAAATGGACTTGTGGCAGATAAAAGACTGTGTGTGATGTAGTCCACATAAAAACACCTATTGCGGTGAAATTCCCAATGTACCGAATAAAAATATACAAGTTAATGGGTTTCCATGGCATTTTCAACTCTTGACGGTTCTCTCAGAAATTGGGTCTCGTTTTATATCGAGTGTGCCCACGCTGATAGAGGCACGTGCGCTCTTGCCATGCTGATCATGCCACCAGAATAAGACCATCGATATTTATTGGAAAGGAGCATCAAACGCATCAGGTTGCACTTTAACCAACCTGAGAAGTTCAATAACTTATTTCATCTGTAGCCTAATACACACTGCATGCTTTCGCGATGAGTTGTGGTGAGAGTTTACTTCCATATGATGGTTATTGTAGAAACATTTTGTGCACGTTTCCACCACCATTTCTCGCATAATTAATTTAAATAACAAAAAGATCCCACTTTGTGTAGCACATTTTGTTTTGTCGACATTTGGAAAGTTTACCGACGACATTTCCGTTTCCACCAGGCTGGTCGTGACATTTTTTTTTATCCGACATGTACTTTACTGCTCATAAAAAAAAGGTCAGATAGAATGACTGAGTTGACATTCGGCCATGTGCCTCTGTATGATCCAGTACGTCAAAGTAATATTTGGAAGCTTCAAGGGCAGAGACTCAGGACGATTTCCCAGTCTAGCCTGGGGTCACCACTTCACTGCTGAAGACTTTCTACGCAATTCAGCACAATGACAAATCCAATGTCCTTTGCCTGTCCTCCTATGTTTCTATTTGGACTGCATTGACCAAGCAATACGAAGATATAACGCAACAAAGAACTACTGCAGATTTGATAGACTAAACTATCAATATTCTGATCACAAGCTGATAAAAAGGGATTCCAAATAGAGATTCCGAACAAACAAGTACCTCTAAAAATGCCACTTCGGCGTGTTGGTTTTTTGTTTGGCAGTCCACCTCCTCTTTCCACCCACAGAAGGTTAAACAGCTCCTATTAACACACCATAACAGGTCATTATCCTGTCTGATCATGTCAGGGGGAGAGGCGGGCAGGCAGGAGTCCGAGGCGGAGGCTTGGTTAACACTTCACACAGACCAGGGCTGAGGGCCACGCCTCCGATTCTTCAACTGGCACAGAGCACTTCCTCAGCACTGACTCAAGAGCACTCCAGTGCATGCCAATACAGAGAGCTCCCTGCTCCACAATACCCATCTGTCCCTTGTTTCTCTACCAAAACCTCAACTCGGCGCTACTGAACATTGCACAAAGTTGCCATATAATTAGGCAATAAGGCCCAATGGGGTGTGGTATGTTTAAGTAATAAGGCCTGGGGGTGTGTTCTTACACACGACGCAACGCAGAGTACCTGGATATAGCAGTTGTATATTGGCCATATACCTCAAACCCCCGAGGTGCCTTATTGCTATGATAAAACTGGTTACCAATGTAATTAGAGCTGTACAAAGCTTGTCAGCATTCAGAGCTCGAACGACCCAGTTTGTTATGGCTAAACTGGGTGGTTCGAGCCCTGAATGCTGATTGGCTCTCAGCCGTGGTACATCAGACAGTATACCACGGGTATGACAAAACATTTAGTTTTACTGCTCCAATTAAATTGTTAACCAGTTCATAATAGCAATAAAAGCTCCTCGGGGGTTTGTGATATATGGAATATATACACACACACACCACACCTCCTCGGACCTTATTGCTGAAATATACCACGGCTAAGGGCGATTCAAAGCTGCGGAGTGCCTGGACACAGCCCTTAGTCGTGGTGTACTGGCCATATACCACAAACCCCAGAGATGCCTTATTGCTATTATGTACTGTTTACCAACATAATTAGATCAGGAAACAAGTATTTGTGCATCATACCCGTGGTATATTGAAGCAATAAGGCCAGAGGAGGTGTGTATGGTGAATATGATGTGGTATATTTAAGCAATAAGGCCCGGGGAGGAGCGTATGGTCAATATTATGTGGTATATTTAAGCAATAAGGCCAGAGGAGGTGTGTATGGCCAATATATGGTGTGGTATATGGCCACGGTCTGTTCTTAGGCATGACGCAACGTGGAATGGATACAGCCCTGAGACGTGGTATATTGGCCATATACGACAAACCACCCGAGGTGCCTTATTGCCATTATAAACTGGTTACCAACATAATTAGAACAGTAAAAGGTTGTTTTTTTTGTCATACCCATGGTACAGTCTGATATACCACAGCTTTCAGCCAATCAGTGTTCATGTCTCGAACCACCCAATTTATAATGTCTGATATTAGGTGGTCGACCGATTATGATTTTTCAACGCTGATACAGATTATTGGGGGACCAAAAAAAGCCGATGTATAATGAAAATTACAACAATACACTTATTTTCACTTATTATAATACATCAATAAAATCAATTTAGCCTCAAATAAATAATGAAACATGTTGGTTTAAATAATGCAAAAACAAAGTGTTGGGGAAGAAAGTAAAAGTGCAATTGGTGCCATGTAAAAAAGCTAACGTTTAAAATTCCTTGCTCAGAACATATGAAAACTGGTGGTTCCTTTTAACATGAGTCTTCAATATTCCCAGGTAAGAAGATTTGGGTTGTAGTAAGAGGAATTATAGGACTATTTCCCTCTATCCCATTTGCATTTCATTAACCTTTGACTATTGGATGTTCTTATAGGCACTTTAGTATTGCCAGTGTAACAGTATAGCTTCCGTCCCTCTCCTCGCTCCTCCCTGGGCTCGAACCAGGAACACAACGACAACAGCCACACTCGAAGCAGCGTTACACATGCAGAGCAAGGGAAACAACCACTCCAAGTCTCAGAGTAAGTGATGTTTGAACCACTATTAGCGCGCGCTAACTAGCTAGCCTTTTCAATTCAATTACACCAGCCTCATTCTCGGGAGTTAATAGGCTTGAAGTCATAAACAGTGCAATGCTTGACGCACAACGAAGAGCTGCTGGCAAAACGCAAAGAAAGTGCTGTTTGAATGAATGTTTGCGCGCCTGCTTCTGCTTACCACCTCTCAGTTAGATACTTAAATACTTGTATGCTCAGTCAGATTATATGCAGCGCAGGACACGCTAGACAATATCTGGTAATATCATCAACCATGTGTAGTTAACTAGTGATTATGATTGATTGATTTTATAAGTTTAATGCTAGCTAGCAACTTACCTTGGCTTACTGCATTTGCGTAAAAGGTAGTCTTCTTGTGGAGTGCAACGAGAGAGAGGCAGGTCGTTATAGCGTTGAACTAGTTAACTGTAAGGTTGCAAGATTAGATCCCCCGAGCTGACAAGGTGAAAATCCCACCGTTTCTAGGCCGTCATCGAAAATAAGAACGTGTTCTTAACTGACTTGCCTAGTTGAAAAAAGGTTATATAAAGATTAAATAAAGGCGTAAAAAAAATATTTTAAAAAGCGGCCCTCGGTGCGCAAAAAAAAAAGATTGTTATTTAAACTTGAAATCGGCCCTAATTAATCAGCCATTCCGATTAATCGGTCGAACTCCATCTGATATACCACGGTTGTCAACCAATCACCATCCATGACAGTTTTTCCCCTGTATTCATTTAGTTGCGGCGCAACACCAGAAATGTAGAAAAGATAACTGGCCTACATATTTTTTTTAATAATAGTATCTTGGAGAACTACAAAACCACCAAAATAAAAGCTAGAGAATCGAAAATTCTAAAAACAAAGAATTTAGGAATATTTTGGGCATGGCGAGACGCAATGAACAACGGCAAAATGCGTAGAACTGCAGGAAATTAGCTTTACACTGAAACATTCTCTCTCAGCTCAATGGAAAAACCTGCAGGAAACACTTTTCTCTCTGCCGCCAATTCCGGAGGGATTTAAGCCATGCCCCCAACCCCGCAAGCCGCCACCTCCCCCTTCCATGATGGTTTCCACCTCTGCTAAAATTAAATAAATAGGGGAAACACAGGAAATATATTATGTCCATCAGTGATGTGGGTGGCCCATGCTAAAATGTCAATTGGATGATGCTGTATGAAGATTTACTAGTATGCAGGACATTTTACTACAGTCTCTACTCTAGACAGTCTCTGCTTCACTCAGCATACTGGCATACATATGTTTACAGGAGCACAATTTTACAAACAAAACGACAGTACCAGAGTTTATACAAGAAACAAAGTTGGCTGCAGAGAGAAGAGCAGAAACGCTCTCAGGAAGCATGCACGCAGTTGGTTTTCTGGCAGCTTTGCGGCATGGTACAGTGGGAAGATGACGCACGCTTACATCATCGCCTGGTCAAACAGAGAGAGAGCAGCTTTTCCTGTTCAACAGCATATGCTTTACACAGCATGTCCCATTGGAGGGCAACCAGTAACAGAGCTCTGTTCTGGTCTGTGTCGTTATGAGGACATTTTTGGAGGCCGTATGCATCACGGGTGCTGATTTAGAAACAGTTTGCCTTTTAAATCCTAAAGAATAAGAGAATATGGAAAGGGTGGGCCTGATCTGTTGTGCACTCACTCGCTCGCTCCGAGAGTCTGACATCAGAATTGCCGGCCAGTCACAACACACCCTGGAAGACATCCTAAAAATATATGGATTTAAATCAAATCCCTCCAAGTTAACCTGTCATAGAAAACCATTTTGCAGATATCAACATGCATTTGTGGTTTTGTACAGATGTCTGGGCTAGGTTATGCTTTAATAACTGCAGTCCCCAGGGAACGAAGCTCAAATCCTCATGGCTTGGTCCCACATTTGATTAGGGCTCATTGGGCTCAGGTCAAAAGTAGTATTTAGTGAATAGGGTGCATTTGGGATACAGACCATGCCTCTGCTGCTCTGCCAAAAGGGCAATCATCAAGTATCTGTCAGAAAGGAGAACTCTGTAGTTGAGCTCCTGCTATATATACAGATGAAGTCGGAAGTTTACATACACTTAGGTTGGAATTATTCAAACTCATTTTTCAACCACTCCAAACATTGTTAACAAACTTGTTAACAAACTATAGTTTTGGCAAGTCGGTTAGGACATCTACTTTGTTTCCAACAATTGTTTACAAATTATTTCACTTATAATTCACTGTACACAATTTCAGTGGGTCAGAAGTATACATACACCAAGTTGACTGTACGTTTAAACCGCTTGGAAAATTCCAGAAAATTATGTCATGGCTTTAGAAGCTTCTGATAGGCTAATTGACATCATTTGAGTCAATTGGGCGTGTACCTGTGGATGTATTTCAAGTCCTAACTTCGAACTCAGTGCCTCTTTGCTTGACATCATGGGAAAATCAAAAGAAATCAACCAAGATCTCATAAAACAAATTGTAGACCTCCCCAAGTCTGGTTCATCCTTGGGAGCAATTTCCAAATGCCTGAAGGTACCACATTCATCTGTACAAACAATAGTACGCAAGTATAAACACAGCGGGACCTCGCAGCCTCCATACCGCTCAGGAAGGAGACGCGTTCTGTCTCCTAGAGATGAATGCACTTTAGTGTGAAACGTACATATCAATCCTAGAACAACAGCAAAGGACCTTGTGAAGATGCTGGAGGTAACTGGTACAAAAGTATCTATAGGACTTGTTTTACTGTGGATATATCGACATAACCTGAAAGGCCGCTCAGCAAGGAAGAAGCCACTGCTCCAAAACCACCATACAAAAGCCAGACTACGGTTTGCAACTGCACATGGAAACAAAGACAGTACTTTTTGGAATAATGTCCTCTGGTCTGATGAAACAAAAATAGAACTGTTTGGCCATAATGACCATCGTTATGTTTGGAGGTAAATGGGGGAGACTTGCAAGTCGAAGAACACCTTTTTTCAAGAATACCAACCATGAAGCACGTGGGTGGCAGCATCATGTTGTGTGGGCGCTTTGCTGCAGGTGCGACTGGTGCAATTCACAAAATAGATGGCATCATGACGAAGGGAAATTATGTGGATATATTGAAGCAACATCTGAAGAAATCAGTCAGGAAGTTAAAGCTTGGTCACAAATGGGTCTTCAAAATGGACAAAGACCCCAAGCATACTTCCAAGTTGTGGCAAAAAGGACAACAAAGTCAAGGTATTGGAGTGGCCATCACAAAGCCCTGACCTCAATCCTATAGAAAATTTGTGGGCAGTCCTGAAAAAGTGTGTGCGAGCAAGGAGACCTACAAACCTGACTCAGTTACAACAGCTCTGTCAGAAGGAATGGGCCAAAAGCCACCCAAATTACTGTGGGAAAATTGTGGAAGGCTACCCGAAACATTTGACCCAAGTTAGACAATGTAAGGCAATGCCAATCAAATACTAATTGAGTGTATATAAACTTCTGACCCACTGGGAATCTGATGAAAGACATAAAAGCTGAAATAAATCACTCGACTATTAATCTGACATTTCACATTCTTAAAATGAAGTGGGATCCTAATTTACCTAAAACAGGGAATTTTTACTAGATTAAATGTCAGGAATGGTAAAGTACAGAGTTTAAATGTATTTGCCTAAGGTGTATGTAAACTTCAGACTTCAACTGTATGCGTGTGTGTGTGTGTGTGTATAGTAGACAAATTGCTTGCGTCCCAAAGGGCACCCTATTCCCTATATAGTGCACCACTTTTGACCAGATGTCTGTGCAAGAAGTCTCTAAACGGTATTGAATGGAAACAAATCAAATCTCATGAGTGGATTTGTTTTTTTGTGGAAAGGAATCTTTTGTACAGTACATCTGAGCCATGTGGAGATGTTTATTCAAATGGCCAGACATTCCTCTGAGACAATCCTCTCCTTGTGCTGGGTGTTCCACACACACTAGGCCTTGACATTTCAGAGAGGGTTTTCGGTTATGGAGAGCTCAGAACAGGCCAGCATCCCCACAGAGACGTGCTTCTGAAGAACACATTCATGGAGCTGGGGGAACAAAACTAGAGATGGGTTCCATCCCAAATGGCGTCCTATTCCCTATACATATCGTTCTACTTTTGACCAGGGCCCATAATACTATAGGTAAAAGCAGTGCACTATATAGGGAATAGGGTACCATTTGGGACTTATTTATGGAGCTGAGGAACAAAACCAGAGATGAGAATGGAACCTGGACAAAATGTGATTTGATTTATATGATAATTAATAGTTGCCTACATAGACGGTTGCTCCAGCCTAGCAACAGTACTAACATTATCGAGGATAATACAAAATAAAGACAGAACGCTTATTTCCATTGTAGTCCTCAAAATGTTCATTATGGTCCTACACTCCATACCCACCAAGCCAAACTGACACCTTGTTAAGTTTCATAGTAAGCCAGCTTAATGTTACCCCAGACCCATACAAATAGTCTCACTGACACAATACTCAACCAAGTTTCTGGTAAATTCTGGGAGAAATGTGTATGAATCCTAAGTGGAACCCTTTTCCCTACATAGGCTCTGGCCAAAGGTAGTGCACTAATGGGTGTAGGTTGCAGTCTGCTGCCACTATCAAGTTGTACTTGGCTTCCTCAGAATAAGGATCCTGTTCCGGAACCATTTGAATGTTCTTAAGTCTTGAATAGCAATGATCCTCTGTTTAAATTCAACCGGAACTTAGGCTCCATTTCTTTAGAACCTCAACATGAAGATGTCTGTAGCAAGAAGACCAGTTCCAACACCAATGGCCAATGCTAGACATGGATTATTGATGAATAGAAACACCAAAAAAATGTAATCCCACTGTTAATGCTTCAAGGAGACCAAATAACCCTGCTGGGATTCGAACTTGGGAGTTGCTTCAGCATCTACAATGGCTGTCTTCTTCGTGCCTGGGTTAGGCCAAACAGACCACCACCTTCAGGAACATACCCGTGGCGTTCCTCAAACACTTCTGTGGAGGCTCCTGGAGAACCTTGTTCTCTCAAACAAACTCACTCGGAGCGTCTGGAGATGAGCACCGAACCACTTGCGAGACAGTTATGCATCTGACAAAAGGTGGATGAAGATGTGCAATAACCTCAGAGAGCAAAGCAGGGAGCAGATGTCATAAAAGCTCTTGCTCGGTTTATGGGAGAATACCGTAAAAAAGGTAGAGCTTCTCAGCAGTGGCAAAAATGAAACTTCTTCCCATCTCAAGACAAAGCTTTGTAAAGTGTTATAAGTGTCCCATAGTGGGGGCTGGTGTGGGGAGGAAGGGTCATCATAGTAAATGACTGGAATGTAAATGAATGGAACAGTATTCAACTCACAGAAACCAAGAGCAGTCATGGGATTTAAAAGTGCTACCAGCCACCACTAGACGAGACATGGGCACACACGAAAATATATGCCACTCATTGGCCTGTTTTGTTTCCCATGGACCATATGTAGCTATGCAACTAGACCTTGATTCACATGGCGGGCTTGGCGGCCACGGATGGTGCAAAAACTCAGCTGACTGGATCTCTGCCAGGTTGCAAGCAATCTGTTTGCATAGCACTCTGTAAACCACTTACGCACATGTTATGAAGTGTTATGACTTAGATTCCCGATAACAATGTTCCAGGAGGCCACGAGCGCTGCCCTTACAGATGCCCTCTCCTGGAGGAGGCCTAATAATCCCTACTAATGGGTCACTTCTTGTAGCATGCCCAGTTCCCATGGTAGTCAAATTGTTTCAATCGGGGCTTGTATTCATAGTCTCAGAGTAGGAGTACTAATCTAGGGTGAATTTTACCTATTAAATCAGAATGGATAAGAAGGGGGACCTGATCCTAGATTATGGCCCCAGGTAGGGACTGTTGCGGTGACCGCATTACCACCACACCGGCGGTTACAAGTCATGAAGGCAGTCAAATTCCACGTGACCGTTTAATCATGGCAATTAGCAGTACCTACTTCTTTGTTAACCGCACTCCAGCCATGGAATTCTAAGCCAATCTTGTCTGCTAAATGGATTTGTGCAGCCCACAACCATTTGGCATAGCCAGATCAGGACCTAACATAAGGACAACTCAGTGTATGCTATTCTGTTCTTCTGAAATAGACTACATTTTCATCATGTTTATTTAGAACTGTCTAAAATAAATATATTTATTATGAAGATGTAGAGTATATTACATGGATTTATTAAATGTAGAGAGTCTGCATCAGTGGCTAGTAGGCTGAATGTGAAAGCCATAAGATGCTAAATGTGTTTATATTAATTAACGGTCAATTTGCTTGAAAATCACCGGTTGACGAAATTGTGTGACCATCACAGCCCTAGCCCCAGGATAACTACTGTACGTAAATGTCAATTTTAATAGCACATGCCTAAAGTATGAGCAATGCCTCTCAGGGAAGGCAGAACTAAACTGTGATGCTGGCTGTGGCTCATGCCTCACATCAGTACAAATCACCTCTCCATTAGGAGGCCTAGGATACATCCCAAATGGCACCTTCTTCCATTCATAAAATGCACTACGTTTGACCTGGCCCGACAGGGCTTTGGTCAAAAGTAGTGCACTATAAAGGGAATAGGGCTCCATCTGGGCCATTGGGCCACAGCCCTGAACAGCTGCTGGTTAACTAATGACAACACAATAGAGGTTGGCCGATTAATTAGGGCCGATTTCAAGTTTTCATAATCTGTAATCTGCATTTTTTGGACACTGGTTGTTGCCGATTACATTGCACTTCACAAGGAGACTGCGTGGCAGGCTGACTACCTGTTATGCGAGTGCAGCAAGGAGCCAAGGTAAGGTGCTAGCTAGCATTTAACTTCTCAAAAACAATCAATCTTCACATAATCACTAGTTAACTACACATGGTTGATGATATTACTAGTTTATCTAGCTTGTCCTGCATTGCATATAATCGATGCAGTGCCTGTTCATTTGTCATTGAATCACATCCTACTTCGTCAAACAGGTGATTTAACAAGCGCATTCGCAAAAAAACACTGTTGTTGCACCAATGTGTAACTAACCATAAACATCAATGTCTTTCTTAAAATCAATAGACAAGTATATATTTTAAACCTGCATATTTAGTTAATATTGCCTACTAACATGAATTTCTTTTAACTAGGGAAATTGTGTCACCGCCTGGCTCGTTGCGAACTGTGTGAAGACCATTTCTTCCTAACAAAGACCGTCATTAATTGGCCAGAATTTTACATAATTATGACATAACATTGAAGGTTGTGCAATGTAACAGCAATATTTAGACTTATGGATGCCACCAGTTTGATAAAATACGTAACGGTTCCGTATTTCACTGAAAGAATAAATTATCATTTCCGGATTTGACCATATTAATGACCGAAGGCTCGTATTTCTGTGCGTTATTATATTATAATTAAGTGTATGATTTGATAGAGCAGTCTGAATGAGCGGTGGTAGGCAGCAGCAGGCTCGTAATCATTCATTCAAACAGCACTTTACTGCTGTTTGCCAGCAGCTCTTCGTTAATGCGTCAAGCATTGCGCTGTTTATGACTTCAAGCCTATCAACTCCCGAGATCAGGCTGACAATACTAAAGTATTTATAAGTTATAGAGAGAAATAGTCCTATAATAACTAACTACAACCTAAAACTTCTTACCTGGGAATATTGAAGACTCATGTTAAAAGGAACCACCAGCTTTCAAATGTTCTGAGCAAGGAACTTAAACCTTAGCTTCTTTACATGGCACATATTGCACTTGTACTTTCTTCTCCAACACTGTTTTTGCATTATTTAAACCAAATTGAACATGTTTCATTATTTATTTGAGACTAAATTGATTTTATTGATGTGTTATATTAAGTTAAAATAAGTGTTCATTCAGTATTATTGTAATATATATATATAAAAAGCCAATACCGATTAAATCGGCCAATTTTATTTATTAAAAAAAGTAATATATATGCTTCAGTGGTTATATATATACATATACACACACATATAGGCTTTTTTTTATCTTCCAAAAAATCGGTATCGGTGTTGAAAAAATTATAATCGGTCGACCTCTACAACACACCATATTCTCCTTCACAGGGACCGAACTAACGTACGTGTGGGCTTTTCATGAACACATGTTTTCAAAACCTGTAAATTCAAATATATGACCGCTTTTGTCAGGACCTTGCACGCAGCAGGAAACTGGTGAAAACCGTCATGGACGCAAAACCTACTACGCTATTAAAAAACGCACTGCAATCAAATATTTAATCATATGACACATTTTTAGAGCAATAAAGTAATGATTTGAAACCCAACTTCCACCTCAATGATGTTTGCTCACTTCCCTTCATGGAGTTAAAAAGGAACCTCTGTCACTGGTATAAGATATATGGTGGAAACAATTCAGAGAATGCTTGCCAAAGTCATGCTTCAGTGGTTGACTCCACAGTGAACCTGTGGTCAAGGGCCGTGTCCCAAATGGCTCCCTATTCCCTTTTTAGAGCACTACTTTTGACCAGGGCCCAAAGGACTCTGGTCAAAAGCATTGCATGAGATAGGGCATAGAGTGCAGGGCAGAGTCATTGCCACAGGGATCATCACACATAATCACACAAGCTTTTAATCCAGCATTGTGCCCGTTTTTAGAGCTGAAAGCCAGGCCACTGTCTCACACAGCCCTGCTGTGACAGAGATCAAACAGTTCAGCATCAAAATGTGCAACATCCTAGACTGGGTACCAGTAAATGTAACATCATGCCAAACCTTACCTGTTTGTTTGGCATGACAGGAAGTGGTAAGATAACGCCAACAGACTGGTACCAAGGCTAGCAACATTCTATGGACTCATAACACATTGTGGACTGTGGGATGTCAATAATTACTCTACGGTATTTGAAGGTTGTTCGAACTTGAGGTCGACCGATTAACCGGAATGGCCGATTAATTAGGGCCGATTTCAAGTTTTCATAACAATCGGAAATCTGTATTTTTGGACGCCGATTTTGCAGATTTACTCCCGAGATGAGGCTGGTGTAACCGAAGTGAAATGGCTGGCTAGTTAGCACGCTAATAGCGTTTCAAACGTCACTCGCACTGAGACTTGCAGTGGTTGTTTCCCTTGCTCTGCATGGGTAACGCTGCTTCGAGGGTGGCTGTTGTCATTGTGTTCCTGGTTCGAGCCCAGGGAGGAGCGAGGAGGGGGACGGAAGCTATACTGTTACACTGGCAATACTAAAGTTCCTATAAGAACATGCAATAGTCAAAGGTTAATGAAACACAAATGCAACTACAACCTAAAACCTCTTACCTGGGAATATTGAAGACTCATGTTAACAGGAACCACGAGCTTTCATATGTTCTCTGGTTCTGAGCAAGGAATTTTAAACGTTAGCTTTCTTACATGGCACATATTGCACTTTTACTTTCTTCTCCAACACTTTGTTTTTGCATTATTTAAACCAAATTCAACATGTTTCATTATTTATTTGAGGCTAAATTGATTTTATTGATGTATTATATTAAGTGAAAATAAGTGTTCATTCAGTATTGTTGTAATTGTCATTATTATAAATAAAATAAATAAAAAAAACTGGCCGATTAATCGCCATCAGCTTTTTTGGTCCGCCAAGAATCGGTATCGGCGTTGAAAAATCATAACAGAACATAACAAGAACAAGTCCATAACTGAGCCATTGCCTTGGATAGTCTTGTTTGAACGTTGATTGGAACGGCTGCATAGACTTTGATCATAGGGCGTTATCTAAGTGGTGCAGGACAGTGTGTGATGCACATGACCAGCGCAACAACTCGTTCTTCTCACAATCACATGCCCATCCTGAGGCATTGCAGATCAGATCAAAATTAAATTATATCCTTGGACAAGCCCGTCTAATGGAACCTATTCCTATTGGTGGTTGCAATAATCAGTCAAACCCAAAACAACTCATCTCAATTCTTACTGCACAATATCGAGTAGGCCTATAGGTTTGACTAAGCACAGGAGTGAGGAAGATGACATTCATCCTTTCACACCCAGCACGGACAATGAAAAGGAAACGCTGTCAACAAGTGGTCTGAGTGTTTTTCCTGTACCCCAATACTAGGCCTAATGGCATACATGTCACATCAGGATTTGAAACAACACAGTCAAAAAAGTTCCACTCAGTGGATGTCATACTCAATAGAGGCTACTCGATCGTTAGTCTTGTCATAAGCAGTAATATTCCATCTGAACAACGTACGGTTTCTGAGGATTTTGTTCAAGAACAGGACAAAAAGAAAAAGCTTCCAAGAAAAGCAATGGCAGTCGGTCAACACCATTTCTTCTTATGAGGTGAATTAAGGCCTGGGTTGTGCCCGAAATGGAACCCTATTCCCTACAGTGGCAAGAGTATGTGAACCCTTTGGAAATACCTGGATTTCTGCATAAATTTGATCTGATCTTCATCTAGGTCACAACAAACACGGTCTGCTTAAACTAATAACATACAAACAATTATAAGTTTTCATGTCTATTGAACACCGTGTAAACATTCACAATGCAGGGTGGGAAAAGTATGTGAACCCTTGGATTTAATAACTGGGTGACCATCCTTTGGTAGCAATAAACTCAACCAAACGTTTTCTGTAGTTGCGGATCAGACCTGCAAAATGGTTAGGAGAAATATTTTGCCAGTAGCGCTGTGGAACATCCAGGTGCACTGTTGCAAACTTCAGACGTGCAGCAATGTTTTATTTTGGACAGCAGTGGCTTCTTCCGTGGTATCCTCCCATGAACACCATTCTTGTTTACTGTTTTACGTATCGTAGACTCGTCAACAGAGATGTTAGCATGTTCCAGAGATTTCTGTAAGTCTTTAGCTGACACTCTAGGATTCTTCTTAACCTCATTGAGCATTCTGCGCTGTACTCTTGCAGTCATCTTTGCAGGAGAGCCACTCCTAGGGAGAGTAGCAACAGTGCTGAACTTTCTCCCTTTACATACAATTTGTCTTAACGTGGACTGATAAACGTCAAGGCTTTTAGAGATATTTTTGTAATCCTTTCTAGCTTTATTCAAGTCAACAATTTTTAATCTTAGGTCTTCTGAAATCTCTTTTGTTCGAGGCATGGTTCACGTCGGGCAATGCTTCTTGTGAATAGCAAACTCAAATTTTGTGAGTGTTTTTTTATAGGGCAAGGCAGCTCTTAACCAACATCTCCAATTTCGTCTCATTGATTAGACTCCAGGTTAACTGACTCCAATTAGCTTTTGGAGAAGTCATTATATCCTAGGGGTTCACATCATTATCCTAGGGGTTCACATACTTTTCCCATCCTACACTGTGAATGTTTAAATTATATATTCAATATAGACAATAAAAATACAATAATGTGTGTGATATTAGTTTAAGCACACCATGTCTATTGTTGTGAATTAGAAGATCAGATAAAAATATGATGACCAATTTACGCAGAAATCCAGGTAATTCCAAACGGTTCACATACTTTTTCTTGCCACTATATATAAAACCACACTTCTTTTGATGGGCCCAATATAGGTAAAAGTGTGCAATTTGGGGCATATCCATTGAGTTATGAGGTGAATTAAGGCCTGGTGTTTCTCTCTGCCGGAAGCATTCCACTATAAACGGCAGGGAAGTTACCAGAGAGGGTCTTTTACGGCAGACCAGTGCCGGAACACCCAAACTAAGCTAAATCCAGACCACTATTAAACATGTGTTCAAAATGGCACCCTATTCCTTTTATACTGGACTACTTTTGAGTGCACTACGTAGGGAATATGGTGCTATTTGGGTGCCAACCTGTGTCAAGTTGGCGTTAATACTGAACTTAGTATATCCATGACCAAAGAGTTTTGTGACACGGTCACTTGACATCACACTGCTCTTGAACCCAACTAAAATTGCCAGTGTCGGGAGCAACCTCAGCAGCAATAGCTATATACTAAACGACTAAAGTGGGTTTATTTTCTGCTGTGGGTGAGAAGTTCACAGGGAGCTCTGGGTTTTTAGATCAAAGCACAATGCACACATAATGAGTCTTTGATTTTGGGCCTCATTTCTACCCTTGAAGCCCAATTCACTCTCAGCTTGAGAACAGTCAGTATTTCCCTACTTTTCACTCCCTGCAATCAGGTCGGCTGCTCAGTTAGACTTCTACACATGTTACAATTATTGTCCGTTTCTTACCATTGCATTGATTGTCAGTTTGGTAAGACCAACAATCACAGAATTTCAATGTGAGGGCAAAGGAAAACTTTAACCAATGTGTAAACTACACTGACAACACACTCTACAAAGTAATTCATTAGCAGGATTATATTGATATAGAAAAGGCTAAGTGCAGGCTGAATCCCCCAGATGTGCCACACCAGTCGGCCTCCCAGTCACAGCCTCGGGATAAGAATAGGCCAATTTTTCTCCAGGACTCCACAGTCAGACCTCACTGAATAATTGAAAAGACATGCAGTGCACCATGTCATCTGGGTTATTAACATGAAAACAAATGAGACTCCACACAACGCTGTGCCATGCAGGATTTATTGATGGAATTCTCATGGTCCTGTAGATCTAATATCAATGTAATCAAGTGCAATATGGAGAAATTGCTGTGCCATTTCCTGGTTGCAGTAACTTGAATAGTTCGCCTAATTTCAGTTTGTGTGACAAAACAAGCAGTCATTGTGTAGAGAATCATTGTACCATCTAAACCGCTGTGAAATATATTTTCCATAACCAAAAATATTGTATATTCAGCTGTTTGAAGCTGGTGTAGAAAACTGAAAGTCAAAGACGCAAAAACTCAACTTAATGGGTAGCATAGAAATAGCGCACATGGAACAGATCTACTGCTTCTTAGACTTGCTTTCAATGAGAATGACAGATCTAACTCACATGTTTATGTGAACTTGGTCAGGTCGCCCAAAAAGTTACATATTGTAGCATTACATTACAGTTAACAATGCTCTTAAACACTAAATATATATAAATGTCTTAAGCTTTGCAAAATGGTCTGCACACAGCAGCCATATTCAAAAACAAAGTTTCTGCTAGTCTCCTCCTGTTTTAGTGGGAAAATGAACATTCTGTGGAAGTGAATCAAATAGCCTGCTACTGTATCAACAAATTGAAATTCCCAAAACCGGGCAATCAAATGTAACCTGTTATCCTGCTCTCAGCTGTCCAGGCATGCCAGTACAACCATCATATGGTAAGAAATTATACAATGTAAAAGTCAACAGTACCATTTATCCCTCCATCCTCCGGGGCTTTTTGCACTCAAGATGCATGCGGCCAAACTAAGCTTCTTCCACTTCCAGTTCAACCACTTGAGACAAAATTAAAACAAACCAAGGCGAGAACCATTGGTCAAGAAGGTGACCATGAACCTGATGGTCAGAGTTCCTCTGTGGAGATGGGAGAACCTTGCAGAAGGACAACCATCTCTGCAGCAATCCACCAATCAGGCCTTTATGGTAGTGGCCAGACAGAAGCCACTCCTCAGTAAAAGGCACGTCTCACAAAGACATGGCAGTTGGAACCAAAAATCAAACATCTGGACTCATCAGAACAAAAAGGACACATTTCCACTGGCCTAATGTCTATTGCACATGTTTCTTGGCCCAAGCAAGTCTTCTTATTGGTGTCCTTTAGTAGTGGTTTCTTTGCAGCAATACGACCATGAAGGCCTGATTCACACAGTCTCCTCTGAACAGTTGATGTTGAGATGTGTCTGAAGGCTTGCAAAGGGTCGGAAACTTTCCGGTAAATTTCCCGGAAGTTTTCCATGGGAAGTTAACCCTGGGAATTTGCCTAAATTCATTAAAACAAGTTAGCTGAAGACAGTGAACCTTTTTTGTGGGAGACATGGTAATTCTAGGTCAAGTAGCATATTTTGGTGAAACTATCCCCAATTCAATGGAATTGCAACCCTCTGCATGCTCAGTGCATTCTTCCATCACATGTACAGCTGATTCTCAAGATCTTGCACACGAATGAGATGCTATTGAGCCCAAACTACTACACTGTCTAAGCCAAGGACCACATGCGTTCTGGTAAGTTTTGATTAAAATACTGGGTGGGGTGAATGTATTTTATATGACATACATGATTTTTTTTGTGAACTAGTAAATAGTATCCTACAGCAAAGTGTGCTTAAAAAATGTCTCACCTGTTAGCAATTTCTGCGAGTTAGTTCTTGCTACCATGTGGGTTTCAACTTGCTTGAACCTGCTAACTGAGTGTTAATTCACCTGTTTTAATACATGTATCTTAAAAAAGAGTTGTTAAATCTAACTGTTCGACTATTTTTCTGTACGTGGAATTGTATTTGTTTTTTTTACAATTTTCTTCTAATCTTTACAAGAAAATGCCACAGGCACTATCTGATGTGTGGAGACATTTCACTGCAGCTAATGTAGAAGGAAAAGCGGTGTACATTTGCAAATACTGTGCCAAATCATATGTGAATAAAGCAACAAAGATGCAGAATCATCTGCCAAGTACATACATTTCCCTCAGCGCTCACAACAACCAACCTCTGACAAAAGTCCTTCTACTTCTATTTGAGGTGAAAATGATGAACCAGACACCTTATCGATAGCAACAGCTCATGGTCCTCCGAGAATCAGAAGTTTTTTTCTTGACTCAATGGAGGAACATAGCCAGAGAAATGCTGATGAATGTCTTGCTCGAGCTGTGTATGCAACTGGGTTCACCTCTGATGCACACAGGCAATGTGTATTGGAAGAGATTTCTGAATGTTCTTTGCCCAGCATACACCCCTCCAACCAGACATGCTTTATCTACTCATTTGCTGGATGCAGAGTTCAACAGAGTTCAAGTGAAGGTCAAGTAAAGCAGACTGTATTGAAATCATCTCTGATGGGTGGTTGAATGTTCGTGGGCAAGGAATTATTAACTACATCTCCACCACTCAACCAGTATTCTACAAAAGCACAGATAATGGACAGTCACAACGGTCTCCACATTGCAGATGAGCTGAAGGCAGTCATCAATGGCCTTGGACAACAGAAGGTATTTGCACTGGTGACAGACAATGCTGCGAACATGAGGGCTGTTTGGTCTAAAGTGGAGGAGTCCTACCCTCACATCACACCATTGGCTGTGCTGCTCATGCATTTAATTTGCTCCTCAAGGACATCATGGCACAAAAAACAATGGATACACTCTACAAGAAAGCCAAGGAAATGCTAAGGTCTGTGAAGGGTCATCAAGTTATAACAGCAATCTACCTCACCAAGCAAAGTGGGAAGAATAAGAGCACCACATTGAAGCTGCCCAGCAACACCCATTGGGATGGTGTAGTCATCATGTTTCACAGTCTCCTAGAGGGGAAGGAGTCTCTCCAAGAAATGGCCATATCAGTCTGTCGATATGGACAGAACCCATAAAGAGGATTGTCCTGGATGATGTATTTTGGGAGAGTGGTAAGCAGCCTGAAAACCTATAGCAGTAGCCATTGCACGGATTGAGGGAGACAATGCCATCCTGTGTGATGTTCAGACTCCTCTTGCAGATGTAAGAGAAGAAAGCCATACTGCCCTGCCCACTTCACTGTTGCTCCAAGCAGAGGTAACTGCAGTTCTGAAATACATCAAAAATGTCAGACTTCTGCCTGAAGCACATACACGCCACAGCATACATGTTGGACCCCAAGTATGTTGGCAAGAGCATCCTGTCTGGTGCAGAGATCAACGAGGCCTATGGTGTCATCACAACCATGTCTCACCGCCTTGTCCTGGATGAGGGCAAGGTTCTTGGCAGTCTGGCAAAGTACACTTTCAAGCAAGGGCTTTGGGATGGAGATGCAATATGGCAGTTGTGCCAACATATCTCATCAGCCACCTGGTGGAAGGGACTTTGTGGATCTGAGGCAAATACAAGGGTTTAAAAATTGGTGGCCACCTGGGAAATTTTTGGGATTTTTGAGCCTGACAACAAGCTATCCTCAACAACGTTGGAAAGTGACTGAAGATATAGCCTCAGTCTGACGTTCAAGAGGTGGACATTGAGGAGGTCCAGGGAGAAGACATGGAAGCCTGAGAGGAAGACAACCAAAGCTTTAGTTTCTAGACAATCATTTTACAGATGTATGTTGAAAACATGTTTGGGAGATGCGATGGATGATTAGGGATCATTCAAAATTCCCTTTATTTTGTTGTTCAGTGAAATCATGTCATGTGAGGAGTCAACTCATTTAATTAAACTTTAATTCATAAATAAATTGTTTGTTTTTTTCTATTGGAAGGATTTAATCATTTGCAATTATGTCTACTTGTGATAAGGTAAAAGGTTTGTTTCTGTCTCCATATGATATGGTAAATATATCCAATTCAAAAAACATTACATTTAAATGGTATTAATATATTAATTTGCATATATTCCCATGGAAAGTTTCCACCTCTTAATATTCCGGTAGGGTGGGCCTAATGCCGTCCGGGTTAGGGAGGGTTTGGCCGGTAGGGATATCCTTGTCTCATCGCGCACTAGCGACTCCTGTTGCGGGCCGGGCGCAGTGCACGCGAACCAAGTCGCCAGGTGCACGGTGTTTCCTCTGACACATTGGTGCAGCTGGCTTCCGGGTTGGATGCTCGCTGTGTTAAGAAGCAGTGCGGCTTGGTTGGGTTGTATTTCGGAGGACGCATGGCTTTTTACCTTCGTCTCTACTAACAATTGGATACCACGAAATTGGGGAGAAAGGGGGGTAAAATTTAAATAAAAAACAAAATTTACAAATATTGTGCAACCCTATGTGTCTGGTACTTGAACTCTGTGAAGCATGTATTTGGGCTGCAATTTCTGAGGCTGGTAACTCTAATGAACTTATCCTCTGCAGCAGAGGTAACTCTGGGTCTTCCTTTCCTGTGACGGTCCTCATGAGAGCCTGTTTCATCATAGCGCTTGATGGTTTTAGCGACTGCATTTCTCTTTGCTTATTTGAGCTGTTCTTGTCAAATAAATGGACTTGGTCTTTTACCAAATAGGGCTATGTTCTGTATACCACCCCTACCCTGTCACAACACAACTGACTGGCTCAAATGCATTAAGGAAAGAAATTCTACAAATTAACTTTGAACAAGGCACGCCTGTTAATTGAAATGCATTCCAGGTGACTACCTCATGAAGCTGGTTGAGAAAATGCCAAGAGTGCAAAACTGTCATCAAGGCAAAGGGTAGCTACTTTGAAGAATCTCAAAAACAAAAAATACATTTATTTGTTTAACACTTTCTTGGTTGCTACATGATTCCGTATGTGTTTTTTCATAGTTTTGAGGTCTTCACCATTATTTTTACACATAGAAAGTAGTAAAAAAATAAAGAAAAACCCTGGAATGAGTTGGTGCGTCCAAACATTTGACTGATACTGTATATATTCATTGGTTATGACAAAGCTATTTTGTAAATGATAAATATGTTTACATTACTAGCTCAAACACTTTATCTGCAAAAAGTACAAGTTAATTAGTGGGTGATGGTGATTTCAGAAGTCAAGTGGGGGAACAAAAAAAACAAAGGTCACATTGCTGGCCCCCTTTCACTTTGACTACATTATAATACGTTACATCCTTATTCTAAAATTTATGATTGTCCTCCCCCTCAATCTACACACAAAACTCTATAATGAAAAAGCAAAAACTGTTTTTTTTGCAAATGTATATATATTTTTTGCTGAAATATAACATTCACAATTATTCAGACCCTTCACTCAGTACTTTGTTGAAGCACCTTTGGCAGCGATTACAGCCTCGAGTCTTGGGTATGACGCTACAAGCTTGGCACCCCTGAATTTGGGGAGTTTCTCCCATTCTTCTCTGCAGATTCTCTCAAGCTCAGTCAGCTAAGATTGGGAGCGTCGCTGCACAGCTATTTTCAGGTCTCTCCAGAGATGTTAGATCGGGTACAAGTCTGGGCTCTGGCTGGGCCACTCAAGGACATTCAGAGACTTGTCCCAAAGCCACTCATTCGTTGTCTTGGCTGTGTGCTTAGGGTTGTTAACCTGCTCCAGAGCACTCAGGACTTCAAGGATCTCTCTGTACTTTGCTCCATTCATCTTTCCCTTGATCCTGACTAGTCTCCCTGCCACTGAAAAACATACCCATAGCATGTAGCAGTACCTGGTTTCCTCCAGATGTGATGATTAGAATTCAGGCCAAAGAGTTCATTCTTGATTTCATCAGATCAGAGAATCTTGTTTCTCATGGTCAGAGTCTTTAGGTGCCTTTTGGCAAACTCCAAGCAGGCTGTTATGTGCCTTTTACTTTGGAGTGGCTTCCATCTGGCCATTCTGCCATAAAGGCCTGATTGGTGGAGTGCTGCAAAGATGGGAGAACCTTCCAGAAGGAAACCATCCCCACAGAGGAATTCTAGAGCTCTGTCAGAGTGCCCATCGGGTTCTTGCAAGGCCCTTCTCCTCCGATTGCTCAGTTTGGCCAGGCAGCCAGCTCTAGGAAGAGTCTTGGTGGTTCCAAACTTCTTCCATTTAAGAATGATTGAGGCCACTGTGTTCTTGGGGACCTTCAATGCTGCCTTCCCCAGATCTATGCCTCGACACAATCCTGTCTCAGAGCACTACGGACAATTTCTTTGCCCTCATGGCTTGGTTTTTGCTCTGACCATGCACTGTCAACTGTGGAACCTTATATAGACGTAACAAAATGTAGGGAAAGTAAAGCAGTCTGAATAGTTTCCGAATGCATTGTAGATGATTTACACCAACAGTACATACTCATCATCATGTACACACACAGAGAAGCCCAGCTCATGAGCTCCATCATCTGCAGACTTAAATTTAGAATGGAAAATGAATGTGTTTATGCAACAAATGTTACTGCATTGGATCGAATCGTATCGAACCGCATGGATTCATTCCCAAATCAAACCGAATCGTTTCAAACTAAAAAGTATCAGAGCCCATGTATCTAGACACGTAGCGAATAGTCTTGAAAAGTTAAGATGCACATCCCTAATATATATATACTATTTGTTAAAGCTTTCTTCCTTGACTGATAGTTAGCCTAGCAAGCTACAGCTTCTTAGCCATCTTGACATAATAGGATAATTAGCAAGAGGAACAAAGAAAAACGGGTGCAGGTGAAAATGCAGGCTAATAGGCATGAATTCGCAACGAAACGTTATGCTTTTTATCTAGTACCCCATTTCAAAAGCTAGAATGCGATCCTGTAGTATGCTGGTGCTAACTAGCTAGCTAGTTAGCAAACAGTCAGCTAGCTAACAACTCTCTGGGAATCAAATCTTGGATTGTTAGCTAACTAGTTAGCTAGCTAGCATCCTTATCCTCTACTTATAGACCACCTCATTAGGTTTGCATTTTATATCCCCGTTAGATCGGTAGTTAACGCTACATTTTAGTAGTCATCTACTATCTTTTCATGCACTATGGTAGTGAAAGGGTGAAGTCCAAAAGGAAGTTTTTCGTGGGGTTTTGCAGAGGGCTCGACCAGTTATGACGATGCATCATTCAACATCAACAACTCAGCCGAATTTATAGCAAAATCATTGTTTTAGTTCCGAATCGTTGATGTACATTTCCCTTTCATCGCTGTTACAAATCTGCGACATGTTCGTTCGACACTCGCTCCAGGAATTTTGCACCATTGTTTCCAATCCGCTATGAACACTTGAAACAAACGCGTGATCCAAAGTAACAGCGACGTACCTTTGCAATGGCTTTTTTGTATCTCATGACGGCTTGCTGGATGAGAGTATGGACTTTGATATTTCCATCTCCGCACGGTACCACCACCCTAGTCCTTCCAAAACACACCGTCACTTTCATAGTTTAATATCCGATATATTTTGCCCAGAATCGGAGGGAAACCGACGATAAATTCTCTCTTTGAACGTCAGCTGAAACATGAAGTTTCTGTGGTTTTTAATCCTTAAAGAGATGAGACCGAACGATCTTTCACCTTATCTCCAGGGACGACATTGTTCGCTTGCATTTCTGACCACCTGTTTAGTCTTTCTCTCTCTATTTCGACGTTCCCAGACGAGACTAGAGCAGGGAGCAAGAGATTCACCAAGGGATTGGGGAACGGCCTCCACCCGCTGGTCAAGTTTGGAACTGTCGAAGGTGATATAAAGCGCGGATAAGGCAAGCACAGCACACATGCCTGCATAAATAATTGGGTCATTTCTAAATATTAGGAGATCTTACCAATATTCGTTATGGAAAAATAGCCCTAACACCAATCACTCCAAAATCTTACCAATTAATTTAATTGTTATAATTTGTGTGTGTATGTGAGTGAGTGAGTGTGTATGTGAGTGAGTGAGTGAGTGAGTGAGTGAGTGAGTGAGTGAGTGAGTGAGTGAGTGAGTGAGAATATCTATGTTCTGCAACATGAAAGTTCATTTAAATAGAACAGCTTCCTGCTTAAATCTAAAAAAGGCCTATTTTGAGAAATCCAACTTTAACAAAGATGCCCATCACTTACAATATAGTGTATTATTATTATTATTGAATAACAGCAGTGTCAAGTACATGTTCTGGCCACAGAACCTTGATCTCCACCTGCCCAATGACATTTTGGTGATTTGTTCTAGTGCCCAGCCCTAAAACTGAAACCAAGCCCCAATGAAAACCAGAGTAAATCCATGTGTGAAGCTTGTGAAACAGCTGCCTTGGCACATAGACCAGTTCTTCAGAGCATGACTATGTATGTGAGGATCCTCCTCTCACCATGCCTGTGTCCCAAATGGCACCCTATTCCCATAGGGCTTCGGTCAAAAGTAGTGGACTAGAAAGACCTATTCCCATAGGGCTCCGGTCAAAAGTAGTGGACTAGAAAGACCTATTCCCATAGGGCTCCGGTCAAAAGTAGTGGACTAGAAAGACCTATTCCCATAGGGCTCCGGTCAAAAGTAGTGCACTATAAAGACAATAGGTTGTCATTTAGGATGTATTCCATTGGTGTTTTTTTTATATGGGCCTGTGCCCCATGAACATTATTGTCCCAAAAGCAGACGCTCTAAAGCAGAACACCAAAGAGCTACTGAATACCAGGCAGTTTGTGTACCAACTACAGTATGGCTTAAATTACTTTTTTTATACAGTCCTATGCCCCATGATTGATCAGTGTATTTTACTGCCCTAAAAGTCTGAGTTTATGGGTGAGTCGCACAAGATACAAGGCAGGAAAACAATCTATATTATATTGTAACTTTTCCTAGCATAGGTTCATGGACTTACAGTGCAAACAGAAATGTGTCTATCGGTGTTCACACTTTATAAAAAAGGTCATACAAAAGGGATGCTTCAAATGTTTGCTGTTCCTGTGGTTAGATTTGAATAAATATTTATCAACATTGACCACCTGATAGAAGATCTTGATCAGTTGCTGTAAATGCTTTGAAATGACCTTTAAATCAAATTGTATTTGTCACAGGCGCCGAATACAACAAGTGTAGACCTTACAGTGAAATACTTACAAGCACAATGCAGTTAAAAAATGTAGAGATAAGAATAACAAATGATTAAAGAGCAGCAGTAAATTGAGGTAGTATGTACATGTAGATAGAGCTATTAAAGTAATTATGCATAGATAATAACAGAGTAGCAGCAGGGCTAGGTGGGAGGGGGCCAATGCAAATAGTCTGGGTAGCCATTTGATTAGATGTTCAGGAGTCTTATGGCTTGGGGGTAGAAGCTATTTAGGAGTCTCTTGGACATAGATTTGGTGCTCGCTTGCTGTGCGGTAGCAGAGAGAACAGTCTATGACTAGGGTGGCTGGAGTCTTTGACAATTTTCAGGGCCCTCCTCTGACACTGCCTGGTATACAGGTCCTGAATGGCAGGAAGCTTGGCCCCAGTGATGAACTTACTGGGCTGTTCGCACTAACCTCTGTAGTGCCTTGCGGTCGGAGGCCGAGCAGTTGCCATACCAAGCAGTGATGCAACCAGTCTGGATGCTCTCGATGATGCAGCTGTAGAACCTTTTGAGGATCTGAGGACCCATGACAAATCTTTCAGTCTCCTGAGGGGGAATAGGTTTTGTCGTGACCGCTTCATGACTGTCATGGTGTGCTTGGACCATGTTAGTTTGTTGGTGATGTGGACACCAAGGAACGTGAAGCTCTCAATCTGCTCCACTATACCCGTCGATGAGAATGGGGGCGTGCTCGGTCCTCTTTTTCCTGTAGTCCACAATCATCTCCTTTGTCTTGATCACGTTGAGGGAGAGGTTGTTGTCCTGGCACCACACAGCCAGGTCTCTGACCTCCTCCCTATAGTCTGTCTCGTAATTGTCAGTGATCAGGCCTACCACTGTTGTGTCATCAGCTAATTTAATGATGGTGTTGGAGTTGTGCCTGGCTGTGCAGTCATGAGTGAACAGAGAGTACAGGAGGGGGCTGAGCACGCACCCCTGAGGTACCTCTGTGTTGAGGATCAGCGTGGTGGATGTGGTGTTACCTACCCTTACCACCTGGGGGTGGCCAGTCAGGAAGTTCAGGATCCAGTTGCAGAGGGAGGTGTTCAGGCCCAGGGTCCTTAGCTTATTGATGAGCTTTGAGGGTACTATGGTGTTGAACGCTGAGCTGTCTTCAATGAATAGCATTCTCACATAGGTGATCCTTCTGTCCAGGTGGGAAAGGGCAGTGTGGAGCGCAATAGTGATTGCATCATCTGTGGATCTGTTGGGGCGGTATGCAAATTGGAGTGGGTCTAGGTTTTCTGGGATGATGGTGTTAATGTAAGCCATGACCAGCCTTTCAAAGCACTTCATGGCTATAGACGTGTGTGCTACATGTCGGTAGTCATTTAGACCCTTAGGGTTCTTGGGCACAGGCACTATGGTGGTCTGCTAAAAACATGTTGGTATTACAGACTCGGACAGGGTGAGGTTGAAAATGTCAGTGAAGACACTTGCTAGTTGGTCAGTGCATGCTCACAGTACACGTCCTGGTAATCCGTCTGGCCCTGCGGCCTTGTGAATGTTGACCTGTCTATAGGTCTTACTCACATCGCCTGCGGAGAGCGTGATCACACAGTCTTCCTTTACAACTGGTATGCATGTTTCAGTGTGATTTGCCTCGAAGCGTGCATAGAAGTAGTTTAGCTTGTCGGGTAGGCTCGTGTCACTGGGCAGCTCTCGGGTGTGCTTCCCTTTGTAGTCTGTAATGGTTTGCAGGCCATGCCACATCCGACAGGCATCAGAACCGGTTTAGTACAACTCTATCTGAGTCCTGTATTGACGCTTTGCCTGTTTGATGGTTCATCAGAAGGCATAGTGGGATTTCTTATAAGCTTCCGGGTTAGAGTCCCGCTCCTTGAAAGTGGCAGCTCTAGCCTTTAGCTCAGTGCGGATGCTGCCTGTAATCCATGGTTTCTGGTTGGGGTATTTATGTCCGGTCACTGTGTGGATGACGTCATCAATGCACTTATTGATGAAGCCAATGACAGATGTGATGTACTCCTCAATGCCATTGGAGAAATCCCAGAACATATTCCAGTCCGTGCAAAGCAAAACAGTCCTGAAGCTTAGAATCTGCTTCATCTTACCACTTTTTTATTGATCACTGGTGCTTCCTGCTTTAATTTTTGCTTGTAAGCAGGAATCAGAAGGATAGAATTATGGTCAGATTTGCCAAATGGAGGGCGAGGGAGAGCTTTGTAAGCATCTCTGTGTGTGGAGTATAGGTGGTCCAGAGTTCTTTTACCTCTGGTTGCACATGTAACATGTTGACAGAAATGAGGTAAAACTGATTTAAGTTTCCCTGCATTAAAGTCCCCGGCTATTAGGAGCGCAGCCTCTGGGTGAGCATTTTCTTGCTTGCTTAAGGTGGAATACATCTCATTCAATCCTATCTTGGTGCCAGCCTCTGACTGTGGTGGTATGTAAACAGCTACAAAGAATATAGATGAAAACTCTCTCGGCAGGTAATGTGGTCTGTCGCTTATCATGAGAAACTCTACCTTAGAGACATCCTTAGATATTGTGCACCAGCTGTTGTTTACAAAACTACATTAGACCGCCGCCCCTTGTCTTTCCAGATGCCGCTGTTCTATCCTGCCAGTACATTGTACAACCAGCCAGCTATGTTGTATGTTGATATTGTCGTTGTTCAGCCACGACTCTGTGAAGCTTAAGATGTTACAGTTGTTAATGTCCTGTTGGTAGTTTAATCCTCCCAATAACTTGTCCATTTTATTGTCCAAAGATTGCATGTTTGCGAGCAGAATTGAGGAGAGTGGGGGTTTATTCAATCGCCTCCTACTCCTCAGAAGGCAGCCCGCCCTCCAGCCTCTCTTTCTCCGCCTCCTCTTCACCCAGATCACGGGGGTCGTGGCCTTGATCCCAAGGGAGCCGTATATCCTCCGCCTTGAGCTCGTCAGAGTAGTGGAAGAAGAAAAAGGATTCTGCGAGTCCATGGTGATTAATCGCAGTCCTGAAGTCAATAACTTATTTTCGGTCATTAGACTTTTTGGACAACATTACGTCCAAAAATTGTTTACATTTTTTTATTAAAGTTACAATGCAGATAAACGAACAAAAAACACAATCTGTTGGGGGCACGTAAAACGTATGCCTTCTGCTCCGGGGCCATTTTGATCAAACTTAACAAATGTGATCTCATGCCAATTTATTGCCGTGACCCCGTCAACATTGCCACCATACCTGGTTAAAAGGAAGTTAAATATTTAGGAATTGTTATCACTAGAAACGTTCCAGATAGAGAATCTTTAAACATCGATAATAGGACTCATTCCATGAGAGCTTCATTAAGTCAGTGGCTGCAACGTGATATCTAAATTCTGGGTCGTCGTCTTTTGTCCAAGACAAGATGGTTTATTTAGAATCATTTACCCAAGTCAGTCCCTTTTCTTTCTTCGAGTAACACAAAAATGTAAATTGTTTGGAGGAATAAAATGCATTATATTCAGAAATCACAAATCACAGAAATGCAAATCACAGAAATGCAAAGAAATTCAACTTCCTTTACTATGACTTAACACTGAGGTTCTCTTTCTTCCAAGTTAACAAATGAATGACTTGAATATTTTGGATTAAAAAAATGCAACAATAAGTGGAAGTGATTGGCAATTAAGTAATTTTGGGTGATTATAATTCAACATATTGCTATGGAACTGAGCAACCCATGCTATGGTCAAAAGAGACTACCTTGTCATGTTATCCCAAAAGTTTAAGAAACTCATTTTAAAATATATTTTTCCTATTTACCCTGTAAATGATCTGGCACAAAAGGTTTTCATTTTTCCCCCATTGTATTCACAGAAATGTCCCTGTATTGATGTGTAATAGTGGTGTTGCAATAATAAGTAAATCAAGTGTTTGAAACCATTCCAGACATGAACCATCCTCCCCTAAGCAGCCTCCGCTGAACTAGCTGGAGAAGAACCATGCTCTGAGGGGTGGACAGTCCTCTTTTGGCTGTGCCGGGTGGAGATTAGAGTACATTGCCATTAAGGCCAGAATGTTCAAGTTGTTCAAGCGTTCATAGTTGACAAGCACGGTCAAATAATAATCACAGTGGTTGTAGAGGGTGCAACAGGTCAGCACATCAGGAGTAAATGTCAGTTGGCTTTTCATAGCCAAGCTTTGAGGTCGAGAGACGAAAACAGCACGTCCGATGAACAGGTCCATGTTCCATATCCGCAGGCAGAACAATTGAAACCAGTTTAATAAATACATCTTGTACGTACACACACGTCTTTAACCAGCGAGTGTGGAAACGCAAAGATACATTCTGGGATTCGAGTCAAACAGCTGCACCACTACATGGTCTACAGGGAATGGATGAGGTAAGGAAATGTAACACTAATATTCACAGACAGCGCACTGACATCCAGGTGAAATGTTCTACTTTAAGCTACACAGTTTGTGGAGTAATTAACTCAGCAAAAAAAATAAAATACATCCCTTTTACAGGACCATGTCTTTAGAAGAAAATTGGAAATTTACTAACTAACATCAGATCTTCATTGTAAAAGGTAAACACTTTCCCTGCGCTCGTTAATGACTTAATGAACATGCACCTGTGGAAAAGTCATTTGGACATAAACAGCTTACAGGCAAGTAAGGGCAGTCAGGAAAATGCACACTAAAGAGGCTTTCCTACTGACTCTGAAAGACAAGCCCAGGGTCCCTGCTCATCTGCATGACTACCTTAGGCATGCTGCAAGGAGGCATTACGGAGACAGGACCGACAGCTGATCATCCTTGCAGTGGCAGACCACGTGTAACACCTGCATAGGATCAGAACGTCACACCTGCGGGACAGGAAGGCAACTGCCAGAGCGACACAAGGAAGGCACAATCCCTCCATCAGTGATTAGACTGTCCGCAATAGGCTGAGAGGCGCTGACTGAGGTCAGGTAGACAGGTCCTCAGACATCACCGGCAACAACGTCACCTACGGGCGCTGGACCAGACAGGACTGGCAAAAAAATGATAAAAATAGACTGACGAGTCACGGATGTCTCACCAGAGGTGATGGTCAGAGTCGCATTTATCGTCCAAGTGTTACGAGGCCTGTACCCTGGAGCGTGATGATTGGGAGGTGGAGGGTCCGTCTTAGTCTGGGGAGGTGTGTCACAGCATCGGACTGTGGTTGCCATAGCAGGCAATCTCAATGCTGTACAGTACAGGGAAGACATCCTCCACGTGGTACCCTTCCTGCAGGTTAATCCTGACATGACCCTCCAGCATGACAATGCCACCAGCCATACTGCTCGTTCTTTGTGATTTCCTGCAAGACAGGAATGCCAGATTTCAGACATGGCCAGTGAAGAGCCATGATCTCAAACCCATTGAGCACGTCTGGGTCCTGTTGGATCTGAGGGTAAGTGCCATTTCCCCCAGAATTGTCCGGGAACTTGCAGGAGCCATTGTGCAAGAACTGGCAAATCTGGTGCAGTCCATGAGGAGATGCACTGCAGTACTTCATGCAGCTGGTGGCCACACCAGATCCTTACTTTTGACCCCCCCCCCCATTCTGAGAAACATTCCATTTGTGGAACTTGTTCAGTTTAGGTCTGCTGAATCTCATGTTCATTCATATTTAAGCGTGGTAAATTTCAAACTTAGCAATTTGAAAGACTACAGTATATGCAATAACAATTGCATCGTTTACCTCAGTCAACAGCTGCGGCTCCCGTTTGTACTCGGCGGAGGCCTGGATGCTGCTGTTGTGTGCAAAGAGAGACTCACCTTCAGGTTGTTTCACATCCTTCCTGGTACCAATAAAGGGACTTGCCCATGGCGGTCTTGAGGGTCTCGTTGGTCCAGTCACCAAACCTGGAGGAGGGGGTAGGAAAGCGATATTGAAATATGTCTAATTATGTACCATGGAAAAAACAAAAAGAAATTGTAAAAAAAAAACATTCCAGCGTTCATGACCTCGGTCACTCAAGATGACCGTGGGTGTTGATGTCCTCCATCGCCTTGGAGGTGGCCTCGCCAGTCTCGTCCTTGATGGGTATCATACAAAACAAAAATCTATTTTTGGTTCCAAGCACCTTTAATGGTTCACAGAAGGGAATTTAGATTTAAGCACGTACTCTTCTTTCCCTTACTGACCCTAATGGGTATTGCCTCCACCCACTTGGTAAAGAGACGGGCCTTCAGTTCAATACCATGATCACGGTGATGTAATTATACTAGCTAGCTGTGCACGGAGGGAGTAAACACGTCACACTGCGCATCATGGGATTCCATACGTAATTCATTTCTAAAGTCCTTTTTAGGTCAGATTTCACACAGTGTGCTTCTACAGAAAACCAGCCTAGAACCCCAAACAGCAAGCAATACAGATGTGGAAGCACGGTGATCCGCAGGCAGAACAGTTGAAACCAGTCTAATACATTTGGCTCTAATAAATTCCATCTTGTACTCACACGTCTATACCCAGCGAGAGTTTGGAAACGCAAAGCTACATTCTGGGATTCGAACCACCAAAGTGCTGCCCCACTACTTGGTATTTGTTATTTCTTACATTGTTACCCCCGGAAATCTTATTAAGTTTCATTACATGCAGCCGGGAGGAACTATTGGATATAAGAGCAACGTCAACTCCCCAACATTACGACTTTCCCGAAACGGCTCCTCTGTTTGCTCCACCACCCAGGACAATGGATCGGATCCCAGCCGGCGACCCAAAACAACAGCGCCGTAGAAGGGGCAGACGGAGCGGTCTTCTGGTCAGGCTCCGTAGACGGGCAAATCGCGCACCGCTCCCGAGCATACTACTCCTCGCCAATGTCCAGTCTCTTGACAACATGGTAGACGAAATCCAAGCAAGAGTCGGTACAGCCACCTGGTTTCTTCACGCATCGCGCCGACAGAAACAAACATCTCTCTGGCAAGAAGAAGGGCGCCAGGGGTGTATGCCTTATGATTAACGAGACGTGGTGTGATCATAACATACAGGAACTCAAGTCCTTTTGTTCACCAATCACATGCCAACCGCATTATCTACCAAGAGAATTCTCTTCGATACCCCACCCAAGCAGACACGTCGACGACCCTGAAAGAACTTCATTGGACTCCATGTAAACTGGAAACCACATATCCTGAGGCTGCATTTATTGTAGCTGGGGATTTTAACAAGGCTAATCTGAAAACAAGGCTCCCTAAATGTTATCAGCATATCGAATGCGCGACCCGGGCTGGCAAAACCCTGGATCATTGTTATTCTCACTTCCGCGACGCATACAAAGCCCTCCCCTGCCCTCATTTTGGAAAATCTGACCACGACTCCATTTTGTTGCTGCCAGCCTATAGACAGAAACGCCCGTGCTCAGGTCTGTTCAAAGCTGGTCCGACCAATCAGATTCCAGATTGCTTCGATCACGTGGACTGGGATATGTTCCGCATAGCGTCGGACAATAACATTGATTCGGTGTGCGAGTTTATTAGCAAGTGCATAGGTGATGTACCCACAGTGTCTATTAAACCCTTCCAACCAGAAACCGTGGATTGATTGATGGCAGCAAGGAGACCGGAAACATGACCGAATACAAACAGTGTAGCTATTCCCGTCGCAAGGCAATCAAACAAGCTAAGCGTCAGTATAGAGACAAAGTAGAGTCGCAATTCAACGGCTCAGACACGAGAGGTATGTGGCAGGGGCTACAGTCAATCACGGACTACAAAAACAAAACCGGCGCGAACCACGATGTCTTGCTCCCAGACAAACAACTTCTTTGCTCGCTTTGAGGACAATACATTGCCACCGACACGGCCCGCTCCCAAAACCTGCGGGCTCTCCTTCACCACAGCCAACGTGAGTAAAACACTTAAACGTATTACCGGGCCAGACGGCATCCCTAGCCGCGACCAGCTGGCTAGTGTGTTCACGGACATATTCAAGCAATCCTTTCCATGTCTGCTGTGCCCACATGCTTCAAGAGGGCCACCATTGTTTCTGTTCCCAAGAAAGCTAAGGTAACGGAGCTAAATGTCTATCGCCCCGTAGCACTCACTTGCGTCATCATGAAGTGCTTTGAGAGACTAGTCAACGACCATATCACCGCCACCCACTCCAATAGGTTCACAGACGCAATCACACTGCCCTAACCCATCTGGACAAGAGGAATACCTATGTAAGAATGCTGTTCATCGACTACAGCTCAGCATTTAACACCATAGTACCCTCCAAACTTGTCATTAAGCGCGAGACCCTGGGCAACTGGGTCCTGGACTTCCTGACGGGCTGCCCCCAGGTGGTGAGGGTAGGAAACAACTTCTCCACCCCGCTGATCCTCAACACTGGGGCCCCACAAGGGTGTGTTCTCAGCCCTCTCCTGTACGCCCTGTTCACCCATGACTGCGTGGCCATGCACGCCTCCAACTCAAGTTTGTAGACAACACTACAGCGGTAGGCTTGATTACCAACAACGAGACGGCCTACAGGAAGGAGGTGAGGGCCCTCGGAGTGTGGTGTCAGGAAAATAACTCCATGTCAACAAAACAAAGGAGATGATCGTGGACATCAGGAAACAGCAGAGGGAGCAGCCCCCTATCCACATCGACGGAACAGTAGTGGAAAGTTCCGACGGACACATTACGGACAAACTGAAATGATCCACCCACACAGGCGGCACAACAGCGCCTCTTCAACCTCGGGAGGCTGAAGAAACTCGGCTTGTCACCAGAAACTCACTTTTACAGACGCACAATCGCCGCGCCGCCCACAACCGTAAGGCTCTCCAGAAGGTAGTGAGGTCTGCACAACGCATCACCGGGGGCAACCTACCTGCCCTCCAGGACACCTACACCACCCCATGTCACAGGAAGGCCAAAAAGATCAAGGACAACCTGTTCACCCCACTAATCATCCAGAAGGCGAGGTCAGTACAGGTGCATCAAAGCGGGGACAGAGACTGAAAACCAGCTTCTCTCTCAAGGCCATTACTGTTAAACAGCCATCACTAACATTGAGTGGCTGCTGCCAACCTCTAGCCACTTTATATGATGTTTACATACCCGACATTACTCATAGGTATATACACTGTACCCATTTTCTGCATCTTGCCTATGCCGGTCGGCCATCCATATTTTTTATGTACATATGTGAAATTGTTAGATATTACTGCATGGTCAGAACTAGAAGCACAAGCATTTCTCGACACTCGCATTAGCATCTGCTAACCATGTGTATGTGACAAATAAAATTGATAGGGAACTTCACAGAAGGTGCTCTGACAACAGCATGATCATTTTCTACTTACACTGTTCGTTTACGTTAATGTTTGTGGAGTAAGACAACTTTTGGGGTCCTAAGAGAATTCTATTCTTCAAGAAACAATATCAAAGAATTTAAATGCCCACTGAACAGACACCCAGACTGCATCTTCAAGAAACAAAGTGAAGCAATGTTTAATAACCACTCATGAGATTAAATACGTACACCCGTTTTATTGACAACAAGCTACAATAATTACACAAGTCAAATGTAATTTACAGCAACAAATACCTTCAAAGTAATTCACTAGAACATGAAACATTTGCAGTTAGGATGCTGACACCAGAGTAGCATTTTTGGTTTCAATTGACAGTTTGAAGGATTAAACAGGTTCTTATGGAGCACACGGAGGGATAGCTCTTTCCACATGATTCATCGTTCCAGCCATTTTCAGCTTAAGAGGAAACACGAAATAGAAATTACCTCTCCATGTACACACGAAAAGTAGGTCACATTTATTTGTTAAACTTACTCAAAAAAAGTTTAATTTGATGAACGATAATGTACCTCCAAAGTTGATCTGAATACATGGCTCTCTGGGACCATTGTAGTTATTCGGCTCCCCTTCAGCCCAGCTCTCGTGATCAAATTTGGAGCCGTCACTCCAGAACCATAGCCTGTCCTGTGTGGAAGTAGTGAGATCTCAGTATCAAATGTTACATGTGCTTGCTGAACAATTTCTAAAATACAACACTCATGGTCTTTCCTCCAACAAAACGGTAAAAGCCACCACTACCAAAACGTGCAGACTGACACTGGAACTGTTGGGTGAAACAAACACACAAGTGTTGATACTACAACCGCATTTCTAGAAATCCCAAAAATAGAAAAAGACAGCTAGTAAGTTGTTTCTGCGCCATAGCAAAGAGGAAGAGGCGAAGCGAGAAGGATAACTAAGCCCGAAATCTGCCTTCTCAAGCGGGTAGCGTTTTTCCTGGTCGCCAAGCAACTCGTTTTTGTATGGCCGTCAATAAGATGTCGAATTTCAGAATGGCTTATTTGAGCAAATATACGTTTTGTAATGCTTAGGTTGTTACGAGTACTGATACAAGTAGCACACATGACATGCCAGAAACTGAGAAAAACATTTCTCCTCTCGGAGTTGTGCCTGTCCCTCGAATCTGCCCGACATTGCAGACTCTTCACATCGTTAGAGGCCAATGGAGTATCTGGTTCATCTAATGGATCGTCTGTGGCAATTGCTCTGGATATTTCGAGATGCTCAACTCAAATCTAGACCTACAACCAACAGTATTTCTTTTGCTTTTGACAATGACTTCACACGAGGCATAGGTCACATGCCTAAATACTTAAAATCACATTAATATCAGTTTAAAGAGATGACATTGGGCCATGTTTACTTGAATAGTGTTTGGTTAAAAGGTATGCAAGTAACAGTTATTAAAATGGGAGTGTGGATATAATGCTAATATCCAAATTCCACGTAGAACTCGAGTTGCGAATGTCAATCTTTCCTCTGCGGTACCTCAAACTGTGGTCATTACCAGCTGAGAAACTGGCGAGTTGATTACTCCTGGCACAGAGTTGTCTGACCAGTGTCTTAACACCTACTCTGAGCTGATGGTTTTATTAGTCTTAAGGCATCTTCACTTTGGGTACCTTTTCCACCTTTGCTTGAACAGCATCAAATCCGCCAATCCAGGTAAGAGGGAAACTGCCAGTCGCGATCAACACCACCGCCTGTAGAAATTGGGACTCTTCATAGCTGTGCACAGATGCCAGGTTTGCGCCAAGGTACTTTACAGTGTTGTACACAGGCTTCAGTTTTTCTCCAAGTAACTGACAGTGGCGCTAGAGCAAGCAGTACACAGAGACAAAGACATGTCATAACGGAAGTATTAGTCAGTGGTCCAGTCTGAGAATTTGTCTTCTGGACTCTCAAATATAGGAATTAGTTCATCTCAGTCTTAACCCATGCCCTGAGGGTTCTAATATACAAGAGGGCCCAACTCCACACAATATTGAAAAGCCTATAGAAAATTGCAATTACAGCATATTAAGGGGAGGTTCAGTATTTTACATGAGGCGCCTGTGAAAATAAGGCCAAAGCACCTTTAACTCAAAAAACAAAGTTGACTTCAATTGTAGAAAGTAAGCATTATACCTCTGCATTGGGCCATGTCCTTGCAGTTTTGACAAACATGAAGCAGCGTGACTTAAATTGGAACCAGCCTCTGGGGCATGGGTTTCTTTGGTCTGCTGCAAATGTCACCAAATCATCTGAAAGGAGAAGACAGGGAGGGTTCCGAAATTGCAGCCCACTTTAAAGGATAGTCCAGACTGACCCTTGCATCAAAAATAACATTTGGAGATCAGTCATGCCACACTACAACAAAGCATACACAATCAATGATGTAAAGCACAAACTCATTCCACAGAGCTCGTGATGTAGTGTGAGGCTGACTCTTACTTGCTATCCTCGCAGTCATTCTGTCGCCCAGTGTAAAGGCAGCGCTGAGAAGCAGTAGAAGGGTCAACATCGCCATGGTGATTGTCTCCTGAGAGACATACACATGAGATAAGCCATCAGTGTTTCCCCAACCTCTCCTCGAGTACCCCAGCAAGTCCACTTATCACATTCAACTAATGAAGGGCTAAGGAATACCAGGTATCATCTCTTCCACCACAGAGTAGATTAGCCTGGCACACGGGAATAAGGAGAAGTCTATGCTCTTGGGTTCTCCCCAAAACAGCACCCTAGCTAACTAACCCCGATGCATGGCACACCTAGTAAGTCACCTTTTTGCAAATTAAATTGGCTGGTAAAGTACATTTTTCTAGAGCAGGAGACGCAACTTGCCTAGCATGAGCTACCTTTTTTTAATACACACGTCACAAGCGACTTCTTTCAAATAGGCTCATTCTTCTCTGCCCTACAACTCTTCAGTGTTACCGTTCTGGCAATAGACACAGTAAAATGAGTAATAAACTACTAAAGGGGCCCTATAAAAAAAAGCTGTGATTTTAAACCCCAAATTACAGCCATTTTCATAAATGTTCTCAGTTCAATTTCCTGGTTTGCCACTCAATTACAATTGGTAATGGAGAACAAAATGTAATGTTCTGAGTCCAAGGCAGTGCTTAAATCACATCAGAATACCATTTTTTTTAGGTCTGGAAGAAAAGTAACACATGAGAAAGCAATGCGTGGTCAAATGTGCCAGTCTGGTTTTGTTTGACAGTTGACAGTTCTGAATCTGGCAACCCACTAGGCATCAACTGGCTACACTGGGAGTGAGCGACAGACAGGGCAATATTGCTGGAAATTAATTCAAAAAATATTTTAGTTGAAAAAATAACAGAAATGTTTGGCTAACTACTACAACCCGTTGGAGACCCCTGCCCTATGTAACGCACTACATTTGAACAGGGTCACATATGCCGATGAGTCCTGGTCAAAAGTAGTGTACCACATAGGTTACCATTTGGGATGAAAGCAGATACAGTACTAGATGACTATGTTGCACTCTCACCTGCAGTCTGGTCATGTCAGCACTCTTGTTTGTGAGTTGAGTTCTACCGCTTCCTGCTCTCCTTTGTTAAGGACCCAGCCAGTCAGACCCCTCCCTCTCTCATCCTTTAACCGTTCAAATAATCAACTAATAATCAAGCTTTTATCATTTGAATCAGCTGTGTTGTGTTAGTGGAAAAACCAAAACGTTTTGCCACGGGAAGAAGTTTGGTGGTGCAGGGTACTTTTAATGAATGTTATTTTCAATTGCCTGTAGCCCATATCTTTGCCTGGGCTACAGGCGCTCTATTGGTCCACTATTATAGCACAACTTTTGTGAAAATGTAACAAATCTATAAAAAGTTAACATATATACATATATATATATATATATATTGGACACACCTTCTCATTCAAGTCTTTTTATTTTTACTATTTTCTTAGTAGAATAATAGTGAAGACATCAAAACTGTGAAATAACACAAGCAAAGCAGTTTGACACATACAGTGGGGCATAATTTGCAAATAAATTCATTAAAAATCCTACAATGTGATTTTCTGGATTTTTTTTCTTCTCATTTTGTCTGTCATAGTTGAAGTGTACCTATGATGAAAATTACAGGCCTCTCATTTTTTTTAAGTGGGAGAACTTGCACAATTGGTGGCTGACTAAATACTTTTTTGCCCCACTGTACAACAACACAGAGTTACACATGGAGTTAAACAAACAGACAGTCAGTAGTACAGTAGAAACAAGTCTATACACGATGTGAGCAAATGAGGTGAGATAAGGGAGGTAAAGGTGAAAAAAAGGCCATGATGGCAAAGTAAATGCAATATAGCAATTAAAACACTGGAATGGTAGATTTGCAGTGAAAGAATGTGCAAAGTAGAAATAAAAAATAATGGGATGCAAAGGGATGCAAAATAAATAAATAAATAAAATAAAATAAATACAGTAGGGAAAGAGGTAGTTGTTTGGGCTAAATTGTAGGTGGGCTATGTACAGGTGCAGTAATCTGTGAGCTGCTCTGACAGCTGGTGCTTAAAGCTAGTGAGGGAGATAAGTGTTTCCAGTTTCAGAGATTTTTGGAGTTTGTTCCAGTCATTGGCAGCAGAGAACTGAAAGGAGAGGCGGCCAAAGAAAGAATTGGTTTTGGGGGTGACCAGAGAGATATACATTACATTTACATTTAAGTCATTTGGCAGACACTCTTATCCAGAGCGACTTACAAATTGGTGAATTCACCTTATTCACCTGGAGCGCGTGCTACATTTGGGTGATGCTATGGTGACCAGCGAGCTGCGATAAGGGGGGACTTTACCTGGTAGGGTCTTGCAGATGACATGAAGCCAGTGGGTTTGGCGACAAGTATGAAGCGAGAGCCAGCCAACAAGAGCGTACAGGTCGCAATGGTGGGTAGTATATGGGGCTTTGGTGACAAAACGGATGGCACTGCGATAGACTGCATCCAATTTGTTGAGTAGGGTATTGGAGGCTATTTTGTAAATGACATCGCCAAAGTCCAGGATTGGTAGGATGGTCAGTTTTACAAGGGTATGTTTGGCAGCATGAGTGAAGGATGCTTTGTTGTGAAATAGGAAGCCAATTCTAGATTTAACTTTGGATTGGAGATGTTTGATGTGGGTCTGGAAGGAGAGTTTACAGTCTAACCAGACACCGAGGTATTTGTAGTTGTCCACGTATTCTAAGTCAGAACTGTCCCGAGTAGTGATGTCTGTAGGTCTGTAGCAGATTGGGTCAAGAGTGTCCCCCAGTTTGAAGAGGGGGATGACCGCAGCTGTTTTCCAATCTTTGGGAATCTCAGATGACACGAAAGAGTGGTTGAACAGACTAGTAATAGGGGTGGCAACAATTTCGGCAGATAATTTTAGAAAGAAAGGGTCCAGATTGTCTAGCCCGGCTGATTTATAGGGGTCCAGATTTTGCAGCTCTTTCAGAACATCAGCTGAGTGGATTTGGGAGAAGGAGAAATGGGGAAGGCTTGGGCGAGTTGCTGTGGGGGGTGCAGTGCTGTTGACCGGGGTAGGGGTAGCCAGGTGGAAAGCATGGCCATGTCCCTTTTGGCAGTTCTATCTTGTCTGAAAATGTTGTAGTTAGGGATGAACATTTCAGAATTGTTGGTGGTCTTCCTAAGCCAGGATTCAGACACAGCTAGAACATCCGGGTTGGCAGAGTGTGCTAAAGCAGTGAATAAAACAAATTTAGGGAGGAGGCTTCTAATGTTAACATGCATGAAACCCAGGCTATAACGGTTCAAATCAAATCAAATTTTATTTGTCACATACACATGGTTAGCAGATGTTAATGCGAGTGTAGCGATATGCTTGTGCTTCCAGTTCCGACAATGCAGTAATAACCAACAAGTAATCTAACTAACAATTCCAAAACTAATTTCTTATACACATTGTAAGGGGATAAAGAATATGTACATAAAGATGGTATCGAGTACAGTATATACATATGAGATGAGTATTTAACCAAAGTGGCATAGTTAAAGTGGCTAGTGATACATGTATTACATAAGGATGCAGTAGATGATAGAGTACAGTATATACATATACATATGGGGCGGCAGGGTAGCCTAGTGGTTAGAGTGTTGGACTAGTAACCGGAAGGTTGCAAGTTCAAATCCCCGAGCTGACAAGGTACAAATCTGTCGTTCTGCCCCTGAACAGGCAGTTAACCCACTGTTCCTAGGCCGTCATTGAAAATAAGATTTTGTTCTTAACTGACTTGCCTAGTTAAATAAAGGTAAATAAAAATAAATAAATATGGTTATGTAAACATTATATTAGGTAGCATTGTTTAAAGTGGCTAGTGATATATTTTATATCCTTTCCCATCAATTCCCATTATTGAAGTGGCTGGAGTTGAGTCAGTGTGTTGGCAGCAGCCACTCAATGTTAGTGGTTGCTGTTTAACAGTCTGATGGCCTTGAGATAGAAGCTGTTTTTCAGTCTTACAGAAGTCATCAAAAGAGAGCGCCTGGGGAATAGGAGTGGAGCTAGGCACTGCAGGGCCTGGATTCACCTCGACATCACCAGAGGAAAAGAGGAGGAGAAGGGTATGGCTAAAAGCAATGAGAATTGGTCGTCTAGATCGTCTGGAACAGAGAGTAAAAGGAGGTTTCTGGGGGCGATGAAATAGCTTCAAGGTATAATGTACAGACAAAGGTATGGTAGGATGTGAATACAGTGGAGGTAAACCTAGGTATTGAGTGATGATGAGAGAGATATTGTCTCTAGAAACATCATTGACACCAGGAGATGTCATTGCATGTGTGGGTGGTGGAACTAATTGGTTGGATAAGATATAGTGAGCATGAATACAGTGAAATAAGCCAATAAACACTAACCAGAACAGCAATGGACAAGGCATACTGACATTAAGGAGAGGCATGCTTAGTCGAGTGATCAAAAAGGTTCAGTGAGTAGTTTTTTATTTAGTTTTTATTTTACCTTTATTTAACCAGGCAAGTCAGTGAAGAACAAATTCTTATTTTCAATGACGGCCTAGGAACAGTGGGTTAACTGCCTGTTCAGGGGCAGAAGGACAGATTTGCAACCTTCCGGTTACTAGCCCAACGCTCTAACCACTAGGCTACCCTGCCGCCCCTGCAGGGTAGTGAGGTTGGTTGGGGTCACGGCGATTCAGACAGCTAGTCGGGCCATCGGTAGCAAGCTAGCATAGGATGGAGGTCTGTTTTTAGCCACCTTGTGCGTTTCCGTCGGTAGGATAAGTGGGGTTCCGTGTGGTAGAGGGGATCAATCCAATTCGCAAAAAAATAGATACAGTTATAGAGGCCCAAGAAAAAAGAAAAAAATTGTCCGACAGATCTATTCAGATAGCAGCCGATAAGACAGCTAACGATTAGCGGACCGCAGATGGGCGTTCAGGTAACGACGCGATGGAGGAGCCAGCTGGATAACTCCCTCAGGCAGATAACGTCGGTAGTCCAGTTGTGATGTCCCGGTGGGGCAGTAAAACGGGTCCGGATAGGTGATTGTAGCCCAGGAGTGGCTGATGGAACTCTTCAGCTGGCTAGCTCCGGAATAATTGATGTTTGCTCCGGGATCGAAGTAAGCCGATAGTCACACGGATAGCAGCTAGCTAGCTGCGAGATCCAGGTATAAATGTCCAGAGCTTGCGATTGAAATCCGGGAACATGGAGAGAAAAATAGGGCCTGTGTTCCGGTCCGAGCCGCTCCGTACAAAACTGCCGATAGATTTTCGAGCTAAAGGATAGCTGATGAACACAAACCGTGGTTAGCTTAATACTAACAATTAGTCAGTAAAGAAGCTAACTAGCTTCTGGCTAGCTTCTGATTAGCTTCTGGCTAGCTTCTGATTAGCTTCTGGTTAGCTTCTGGCTAGCTTCTGGTTAGCTTCTGGCAAGCTTCTGGTTAGCTCCTATGGAGGATTACAGATGAGGAAAATAATACTTTCTTTTCTTTTTATAAATTGGTGAGGCGGGTTGCAGGAGTGTTTTGAAGTTGAGTTTATGGAAAAGAAAAAATATATATAATATATATATATATTTTAGAAACTTTCAAAGTTCTTTAAATGTTCCTCATTGACTGACCATGTCTTAAAGCAATGATGTACTGTCATTTCTCTTTGCTTATTTGAGCTGTTCTTGTCAAATAAATGGACTTGGTCTTTTACCAAACAGGGCTATCTACTTTATACCACCCCTACCTTGCCACAACACTACCTCATGAATCTGGATAAGAGAATGCCAAAAGCGTGCAAAGCTGTCATCAAGGCAAAGGGTGGCTACTTTGAAGAATCTCAAATATAACATAGATTTTGATTTGTTTAACACTTTTCTGGTTACTACATGATTCCATATGTGTTATGTCATAGTTTTGATGTCATCATTATTCTACAATGTAGAAAATAGTAAAGAATAAAGAAAAACCCTGGAATGAGTAGGTGTGTCCAAACGTTTGACTGCTACTATATATATGCTCTTTACTTGTCAGTGTTCCAAATGGGGACCTTATTTGTATTTTGACCTAGACACGCAAGCACCATCAGAATTAATAGCAAGCAGTGCACTGGGTTAGTCAGATTTGATTAAATATAACAGAACAGATGAACTGGCGCGACACTCACTCTCATGGGATGGGTTGCCAAAAAGAACTAACTGAAAGACACACTCCCAGATCTGTTTATGCTGTTCTGTCAATGCTATCACTGTTTTGGTTTACAGCAAAAATACAGTCGAAGTGCAGCTGATATTTTGATGCTTCTATATCCCTGAATATCACCTGCAGGAATAGCCATTTTTGTTAAGCTCATTCCTACCCTGCTCCTGTATTCTTTTCAAACATCGACCAGTAGCATCGATAGTGCCTCTCTCTCTCTCTGCCAGAGTCTACCCCCTTATAAGAACCCCAACAATAATTGCTAAAAGCCTATGTAAGCCTGTTGGCTGATTGGCATGTATGAGATGATGGAATTTGCTTTTGGAAAAAAGTTGAGGCTTTTTGACACTGGCTTGAGCGGGTCTTAGCAGAGCAAGTGTATATGAGCATCAACAAGCCTTGTTACCATATACCCTTTGAGAATGAATGAACAAATTGTTACTTCAAACAAACATATGTACCAGATTCCCTTTGGGAAATTAATTTGGGTAGTTTTCTTTGCACATTGGAGGACCTCTGCAAAACCAAGCGTGGGGTAATGGCAATGATGTCATGTGTGCTATCCACATCCTGGTGCTGAACTGTGAAACGTGGGGGACAGTATTTGGCTGCTGAACAATTTGAATCAGCCTGGCTCGTGGAATACTCTTTGATCAAAACTGATACATTAATGAAATCGTTGCACTAATGAATTCTTTGGAAACTAGAATCTGATTAAGGGAAAGTTACACACTTTTTTCCGCGAGCGCAATCAACAACCTATTTGTGCATGCCCAACGGAATGAACATTGTGGTGTGGGGACTGCCATATTGTGTCATCATTTTGCCATAAGGTGTAGAGACATTTTTGCGGTTGTAAAGCTAATTTCCAGTAATTGTACACATTTTGCTATATGAGTGAAAGACTAATACATTCAATGGGGGCCTGTCATGCCAAATACTGTCCCCCACTGCGTCACAATGGGATTCGAGCGACTATTAGCGCCCATTGCTATATCGACTGAGTGATTAGAATTTGAGATCACAGCCGAAATGTTGTTCTTTTCTTCGTCGCTATGCAAACAAGGCTGATTTCTGCGACAATTTTGCTGTTTAAACAAGCTTTGTTTAGCTTGTAACATGGAAACGTTCATTCAAACTACTTTTTGGGGTACCTCGTCAACATTACAACATGAAATCCATGTCTTAAACGTTGCTACGTTTCGGGAAATGGCAAAGAAAACGTGTATTCTGCTTGACACATTACAGATCACAAAGTAAGCTTATGTCCACTCCATTCAGATGTAAATCCTTTTGATTCAGTCACTGGATTGTCGGGCTGTCATGTTTTTATTTAACCTGCCCTCATCTACACTGAAATAATATCATTTCAGTAGTCCTCTATTATGATTAATCCCCCCCACCTCTCTCATTTAATACACCCTTGTGGTTGAATACATATATATCATCTGGTGTAGGTCCAAGGATACAACAATGAATAACCTGGAACAAATAAATACCATCAAAGGATACCTTACAGCTTCCAATAATGAACACCTTGTGAAACCCAACCTGTCAATATATTTTCATGCATAAACTTTAATCGTTTTTGGTACAGTTGTGTCGTTAATTTTTTTCAACTGATTTTCTGTACACTCACATGGCAATCATAGACTAAAATACTGAATTCTGGTTTGTGGAATATAGAGGAGGTGGTTGCTGTGTGGGTGGGAGGTTCTGCCTGTCCCTTGTTCTCAACAGGCAGCCAGTCTCGGAAGGGGGACTGCAAAGTCCAGACACTGCTGCGCTCTTGAGAACAGGAGCAGAGTTAAAGGGAACAGGGTAGGAGACAGACACATAAACAAGCAAACAGAGGTTACACTGAGAAAATGTCATGGATTGGTGCAGTGTTAGAAATGGGAGATATGTACTTCAACACTTTTGGAAGGTATCAGCGTTAGGGAAACTTAAAGTAGCTTCAGGTTGTTTTGTATGCAAATTGTAGCTCTCCACCTGCACCTTGTCCAGTCTCACCTTGATTGAGAACAGGAATAAATACAATTATATTTCCTAGGAAGGTGGTCCTCCAAGGCATTCTGATCTGGTTCGAACTCATCAGGTGGGGTTTCAGTGATCAGAAAGTACGTTATACAAAAAATTGAAATACTACAGTGTGTGCAATAACAATTGCATTGTTTACCTCAGTCAACAGCTGTGGCTCTCGTCTGTACTTGGTGGAGGCCTGGATGCTGCTGTTGTGTGCAAAGAGACTTACCTTCAGGTTGTTCTCCCATCCTTCCTGGTACCAATCACGGGACTTGCCCAAGGTAGTCTTGAGGGTCTGGTTGGTCCATTCACCAAACCCGGAGCAGGGGGTAGGAAAGCGATATCTATTGACAATGTAACATATTGAAATATTTACCATGGAAAAACAAAGAAATTGTGAAAAAATCCCACAAAAAAAACATTCCAGCGTTCATGACCTTAGTCACTCAAGGATGACCGTGGGTGTTGAAGATGTCCACCATTGTCTTGGAGGTGGCCTCGCCAGTCTCGTCCTTGATGGGTATGATACAAAACTCAAATCAATTTTTGGTTCCAAGCATCTTTAACGGTTTACAGAAGGGAATTGAGTTAAGCATGTACTCTTCCTTCCCTTACTGATCCTAATGGGTATAGCCTCCACCCACTTGGTAAAGTGATGGCCTTCAGTTCAATACCATGATCATGGTGATGAAATTATACTAGCTAGCTGTGCATGGAGGGAGTAAACACGTCACGCTGAGCATCATGGGATTCCATATTAAATGCATTTCTAAAACCCTTTTTACATCAGAAGATTTCACAAAGTGCTTATACAGAAACCCAGAACCCCAAAAAGCAAGCAATGCAGATGTTGAAGCATGATTGGCTAGGAAGGCAGGAACCTAGAGAGTACGAGGGGTGGCCAGTTCTCTTCTGGCTGTGCCGGGTGGAGATTAGAGGACATTGCCATTAAGGCCAGCTCATTCAAGCTGTTATTATTTGACCAGCATTATTTATTATATATTATTCATTATTATTATATTATTTGACCAATGTTATTTGAAACGTCAGTTGGCTTTTCATAGCCGAGCATCGAGGTCGAGAGAGAGTCGAAAACAGCACGTCCGATGAACAGGTTCCATAGTTGCAGGCAGAACAGTTGAAACCAGCCTAATACAGTTTTCATCGGCTCGAACGATGAATTGTGCCACGCAGCATGGTTAAAACAAACAAAAAATAGGAGTAACTTATTTGTTATATGTCGCAAACGGATGGGTCACCAGGATTCCAGATTTAAACTCCATACAAACTTCAAACATGGCCAGATCAATATGGAATAAGTACCAGCTTCATCTGGAATACTTTTCCAATCGTCTTGAAGGAGTTCCCACATATGCTGAGTACTTGTTGGCTGCTTTTCCTTCACTCTGTGGTCCAACTCATCCAAAACCATGTCAATTGGGTTGAGGTCGGGGGATTGTGGAAGCCAGGTCATCTGATGCAGCACTCCATCACTCTCCTTTTTGATCAAATAGACCTTACACAGCATTGAAGTGAGTTGGGTCATTGTCCTGTTGAAAAACAAATGATAGTCCCATCTGATTGGATGGTGTATCGCTGCAGAATGCTGTGGTAGCCATGCTCATTAAGTGTGCCTTGGATTCTAAATAAATCAGTGTCACCCGCAAAGTACCCCCACCCCATCACCCCTCCATGCTTCACGGTGGGAACCACACATGCGGAGACCGTTCACCTACTCTGCGTGTCACTGAGCGAATGTCCATGACTTGTAGACGACACTGAAACAAATGATTGTTTGAATTAAGAATTGTATCTCTTCAAAGTAAAGTCAAGAATCCTGAAACCAAAAAGCGAATGTTGGATTGAGTAGCGCATTCCATTTGCCAACAATACTTTGACATAAGGCGCCAAAGTTGAGTGTTTGTTGCACACTAGTTACTAAAACAATGTATCTACCATGTATAAATCTGCCCATTTAAACGTACATGCTCTAGCAATGTGAATATATTTATTATTAGAATAACGATCAAAGTATTGGTCGAGTATAATCATATGATTTAATCTTCCTCTGTGTTTGTCTGAAGCGCCGTGCTGGTGTGCATTACGCATGAGGTAAATTAGTCTACGAGTCATCGAGGAACATGTATTGGTTGACAGGAATAACCAAAGTGTAGGCTGAGCAGGTAACAGGTTGGCTAGAGTAGAGTTTTGGCAAAGAGTAGCTGCCCGAACAGTCTATACTGATTTATTTAAGTCTTTGTCAATGCCCCGTTTTTTGTTTTCTGTACATAGTTTATAGGCTAATTAGTCCTGCACCTGTTAATATTTTAAATAAAACCCTCTAAGAAAGGTGAGCACCAGAACATTCTGTCTGTCTCCTCACCGTCTGATCTGCCGCTTGAGTTAGTGATTCACAATGGGTATGACAAAGACATGGCGGTTGGAACCAAAAATCTAAAATTTGGACTCATCAGACCAAAGGACAGATTTTCACCGGTCTAATGTTCACTGCTATTGTTTCTTGCCCCAAGCAAGTCTCTTCTAATTGGTGTCCTTTAGTTGTGGTTTCTTTGCAGCAACTTGACATGAAGGCCTGATTCACAAAGTCTCCTCTGAACAGTTGATGTTGAGATGTCTGTTACTTGAACTCTGTGAAGCACTTATTTGGGTGGCAAACTCTAATGAACTTATCCTTTGCAGCAGATGAAATTCTCAGTCTTCCTTTCCTGTGGTGGTCCTCATGAGAGCCAGTTTCATCGTAGCGCTTGTTGGCTTTTGCAACTGCACTTGAAGAAACGTTCATAGTTATGAATTGTCTGCATTGACTGACCTTCATGTCTTAAAAGTAATGATCAACTGTTATTTCTCTTGGCTTATTTGAGCTGTTCTTCCCATAATATGTACTTGTTCTTTCACCAAATAGGGTTACCTTCTGTATACCACCCCTACCTTGTCACAACACAACTGATCACCTTTAACACATTAAGAAGGAAAGAAATTCCACCAATCAATTTTTGGACAAGGCACACCTGTTAATTGAAATTCATCCCAGATGACTACCTCATGAAGCTTGTTGAGAGAATTCCAAGAGTGTGCAAAGCTGTCAAGGCAAAGATGGGAACACTTTTTTGGTAACTACATTATTCCATATGTGTTATTTCATAGTTTTGATGTCTTCACTATTATTCTACAATATAGTAAAAAAAAAACATGGAATGAGGTGTGTTCTAACTTTTGACACACTGAATACAAAAAAAACAAATATTCAGATTTTTCAGGTGATGCTGCAGCACCCTCAGCATGAATTCTTGCCGGGTTTCCATTTTAAAAATGGATATAATTTGTTACTTAAAAAAAACATGGGTTGCATGTTTCGCCACATTGTTTATGAAGATTCTCTTGAGCACTGGTGCCCGATTAAACGTTGTACTTAATTCCAATTGGAACTAATGAAGATTGTCTAAAGTGGATTATAGTGGCTTGGAAACATTGATGACATTTCAGAAGGAAACAAATAATTAGTTGAAAAACTTTTGTCATCATTGTGATGTCATTAGATTGACTTTAGATGCAATATAACTGCTGAACAAAAATATAAATGCAACATGTAAAAGCATTGCATGTTTCATGACCTGAAATAAAATATCCCAGACATTTTCCATAAACCAAAGTTTATTTCTCAAATTTTTGCACACATTTCTTTACATCTCCGTTTATGAGCGTTTCTCCTTTGCCAAGAAAATCCATCCACCTGACCGGTGTGGTATACCAAGAAGCTGATCACAGCATGATCATTACACAGGTGCAGCTTGTGCTGTTGACAATGAAGGGCCACTCTCTAAAGTGTGCAGTTTTGTCACACAATACAATGCTTTGAGGGAGCGTGCAATTGGCATGCTGACTGCAGGAATGTCCACCAGAGCTGTTGCCAGAGAATTGAATGTTAATGTAAAGCCGGGTGGCCTCACTACCGCAGACCACGTGTAACCACCCCAGCCCAGGACCTCCACATCCGTCTTCATCACCTGCGGGATCGTCGGAGCCCAGCCACCGGAGAGCTGATGAAACTGTGTGTTTGTACAAACGCAGAATTTCAGTACAAACTGTCTGAAACCGTCTCAGGGAAGCTCATCTGCATGCTCGTCGTCCTTACCAGGGTCTTGACCTGACTGTAGTTCGGCATCGTAACCGACTTCAGTGGCCAAATGCTCACCTTCGATAGCCGCTGGTACATTGGAGAAGTGTGCTCTTCACGGAAGAATCTTGGTTTCAACTGTACCGGGCAGATGGCAGACAGCGTGTATGGCGTTTGTGTGGGCGAGTGGTTGGCGGATGTCAATGTTGTCAACAGAGTGGACCATGGTGGCGTTATGTTATTGGCAGGTTTAAGCTACAGACAATGAACTCTATTGCATTTTATCGATGGCAATTTGATTGCAAAGAGATACCGTAATGAGATCCTGAGGCCCATTTCCAAGATGGCGTAGCAGTCAGACGTCTTTTGTCCTTCGTCTTGTCGTGTCCCATGTATTTACCTTTTTTATATATTTCTCTAAATCTCGAATTCAAAACACTCTCCTGCAACCCGCCTTACCCAATGTGGTGCGGATCTGTTTTAAAGTATTTTTGTAACCTCGAATCCGGAATCCCCCAACAGAAGCTAGCCAGCTCACTAGCTACTAGCTAGTAGTCAGCTAACCACTGCTAGCGGTCATCAGCTAACCATTAGCTCTGAAAACTCTCACCAGTGTCACGAACCGGCTCAAAGCCCGTAACAAAGGGAGACAACGTGGAGACAAGGAGTAACAAAATATATATTTATTAACTAAAGCAACTAAGGAAAATATACAATAGTGTGTGTAATCAGTAATCAGTAGTGTAAGTGAGTGTTTTGCATGCATGAATGCGATAATGCAGGGTGTTGAAAGGTGCCAATGCAAACAAACAAAAGGCCACCAAGAACCACAACACAATCTACAAAGGTGTCTGCATGGAGAGAGTCTCTTCCATGAATGTGGAAGAGGTCTATTTATCCTGGGACACACCTGGCCCAGGTGTTTCCCGTGTAGCTGACGACCCTCCCCAACTCCGCCCACCGGCATCCTAATAAGGAAACAAGAACAAAGACAGAATACGGCAGACAGAGTGGGAGGGTCGTCACAGTTTGTTCAACGCGACTCAAACCAGAGCATACCGGACCTATTTTCTCTCCATATCCCCGGATTCCTACTGCAAGCTCTGGACATTTTCCCCTGGATCATCGCAGCGAGCTATCTGCCACCGAGTGACTACTGGCTAACGTTGGTCCCGGAGCAAGCACCAATTAGTCTGGAGGTAGCTGCTAGCCGCGGCCCCCTAGCCGCTGCCCGCTATCTGTCTAGAGCATATTGGACTGTTAGCTGTATAGATCCATCGGCCAATTTCACGGGCCGCTATACCCATTTTTCCAATTGGCCTTGGACTCCTCTGCTACTCGGAACCCTACTAATCCATCACGAAGGGTCTATCAACGTCACCGCACATGGAGGCTAAAACAGACTGTCCTCCGTCGAGACGTCCCTCTAAGGCCCTTCTGATAGCTTGATAGCCCTGGCCTGCTAGCTGTCTGAATCACTGTCTCCAGCCAGCCCAACCACTCACTTGACCCCTATTGATCACCCGGCTACGCATGCCTCTCCCTAATATCAATATGCCTTGTCCATTACTGCCCTGGCTAGTGATTATTGTCTTATTTCACTGTAGAGCCTCTAGCCCTGCTCAATATGCCTTAACCTACCATTTAGTTCCACCTCCCACATATGCGGTGACATCACCTGGTTTAAACCTCTCTAGAGACTATATATCTCTCATCGTTACTCAATGCCTAGGTTTACTTCCAATGTACTCACATCCTACCATACCTCGGTCTGTACATTATGCCTTGAATCTATTCTATTACGCCCAGAAACCTGCTCCTTTTACTCTCTGCTCTGAACGCACTAGACAACCAGTCCTGATAGCCTTTAGCCGTACACTTATCATACTCCTCCTCTGTTTCTCTAGTGATGTAGAGGTTAATCCAGGTCCTGCAGTGCCTAGCTCCACCCCTACTCCCCAGGTGCTCTCATTTGTTGATTTCTGTAAACGTAAAAGCCTTGCTTTCATACATGTTAACATTAGAAGCCTCCTATTCACTACTTTAGCACACTCTGCCAACGGAAGTCCTAGCCATATGTGAATCGGATGTCCTAGCCGTGTGTGAATCGTGGTTTAGGAAGACCACCAAAACCCCTGAAATTTACATCCCTACCTATAACATTATCGACAAGATAGAACTGCCAAAAGGGGCCGATGTTTCAATCTACTGCAGAGATAGCCTGCAGAGTTCTGTCTTACTTGCCAGGTCTGTACCCAAACAATTCAAGCTTCCACTTTTAAAAATCCACCTTTCCAGAAACCAGTCTCTCACCGTTGCCGCTTGCTATAGACCACCCTCTTCCCCCAGCTGTGCCCTGGACACCATATGTGAATTGATTGCCCCCCATCTATCTTTGGAGCTCGTTCTGCTAGGTGACCCTAAACTGTGACATGCTTAAAACCTGATGGGGCTACGGGTTCCCAACTGGGAACCTCCCCTCCCCCTCCAGCCCCCCACGGTGACGCAGGGAAAGCAAAAATATTCTTAAAAATATTTAACCTCCACACATTAACAAGTCCAATAGCTTAAATGAAAGATAAACACCTTGTTCATCTACCCAGCATGTCAGAATTTTAAAATGTTTTACAGCGAAAACATAGCACATATTTATGTTAAACCACCACTAGGGAAACATACAATATGTAGCCACATGGCTATGCAAATTAGCACAATCACAAACGCAGGATTAAAAGAAAAATAATTCACTAACCTTTTGAAAATCTTCATCAGATGACAGTAATAGCACATGTTACACAGTACATTTATGTTTTTTTCAATAATATGCAATTTATATCCATAAATCTCCATTTACATTGAGCCATGTTCAAAAAATGCAGCAGAAATGACCTGAGAAATTATAAATATCTCCAGCAGCTAACGCCAGATAACAGCAATAAACCTCATAAACTTTGACTAAATATACATGTTCTACATATATTTAGAAAGATACACTTCTTCTTAATGCAAACGCTGTGTTACATTTATTTTTAACGTTACAGAATTCGTTCACTATTCAATAATCTGAGACGGCACTCAGCCATTAGCATTATTTCTCTACTATGTTGGATTCGACAAAAATACAATTTTATAACATAAATATTCCCTTACCTTTGATGGTCTTCGACAAGAATGCCGTGGAAGGAGTTATACTTACCTAATATAACGTTTGGTTGCAGTTGGTGTGTCTTTGTATTAGCAAAAGCTAACATCTTCAGGTGAATTACCCCAAAAATGACTTCTGGTCACGAAAATTGCGCATCAAAACTTCAAATTTACATATTATATGTCGACTAAACTGGTCAAACTAAATGCAGAATCAAGCTTTAGGATGTTTTTAACGTACAAAACAATTGGCGATTAAATCAAACGTAACGAACTCACTTCAACCAGCTTGGAAAAAAATGTCCGTTTTTCCAGAGCGCGCTCCTGAAAACTCGTGACACCTAAGTGTTTGGCCCACCAAGCAGTCAAAGCTCGTGCTATTTTCTCCGTTGCACGTCTCACTGTAAGATGGGGAGTGCTCTGAAGAGATAGAAACTGTTCCCAGAGCCATAGCTGGTTGGGAAGGGTGGGGGCGATGACGTCAAAGTTGGGGGAATTTTCTAAGGAGGGAGAGATAGTTTGGAAGAATGGCTGCCCTGTGAGTTCTGCTTTACATACAGACATAATTCGAACGGTTTTAGAAGCTTTAGTGTTTTCTATTCAATATTAATTATTATATGCATATATTAGCAATTTTTGACAGTTTTTTGTTTATTTTGTTTAGTTTACTTTGGGCACACCATTCATCCAAAAGGGGGCAGTATTTCCCATAGCCCTAACAGGTTTTAATTAACACCCCGGCAATCCTACAATCTAAGCTTGATGCCCTCAATCTCACACAAATTATCAATGAACCCACCAGGTACAACCTCAAATCTGTAAACACAGGCACCCTCGTAGATATCATCCAAACCAATTTGTCCTTCCAAATACACCTCTGCTGTTTTCAATCAAGATCTCAGTGATCATTGCCTGCATCCGTAATGGGTCTGCGGTGAAACGACCACCAAGCAGGCCTTTCTAATCGACCTGGCCCGGGTATCCTGGAAGGATATTGACCTCATCCCGTCAGTAGAGGATGCCTGGTTATTCTTTAAAAGTGCCTTCCTCACCATCTTAAATAAGCATGCCCCATTCAAAAAAAATTGAACCAGGAACAGATATAGCCCTTGGTTTTCTCCAGACCTGACTGCCCTTGACCAGCACAAAAACATCCTGTGGTGTTCTGCATTAGCATCGAACAGCCCCCGTGATATGCAACTTTTCAGGGAAGTTAGGAACAATTATACACAGGCAGTTAAGTTAGGAAAGCTAAGGCTAGCTTTTTCAAGCAGAAATTTGCATCCTGTAGCACAAACTCAAAAAGGTTCTGGGACACTGTAAAGTCCATGGAGAATAAGAGCACCTCCTCCCAGCTGCCCACTGCACTGAGGCTAGAAAACACTGTCACCACCAATGAACCCATTATGATTGAGAATTTCAAGAAGCATTTTTCTACGGCTTGCCATGCTTTCCACCTGGATATCAACAGCCCTCCACCCCCCACAGCAACTCGCCCAAGCCTCCCCCACTTCTCCTTCACCCAAATCCAGATAGCTGGTGTTCTGAAAGAGATGCAAAATCTGGACCCCTACAAATCATCCGGACTAGACAATCTGGACCCTTGTTACGGATACCAGTATCCTGTGTTTATATCCCGTGTGTGTGTTTTCTCTCCTTGTCCCCTCACAGGTGAAAATCATCACTCCCCCATCAGTCACCAATCAATCATCAATCAGAAGACACACCTCCTCCTGTTTTCCTACCCTATCACAGTTCCTTTCCCTTGGTTTTAACATCTCTTTTGTTTGAGCACCATAGCACTTTGTCATCACCTGTGAGTATTGTTTTGGTTATGGTGTTTGGGAAACCAAGACAAGTCGCCCATGGGCATACACTACCCGTAGGTAGACTTTGTTAAATACACTAGTTAGAACTGGGCGGACCACCCACTGTATTTTTGGTTAGTTAGTTAGTTAGCTGTTGTTAAAGTAGGCTAGTCTATACTTACTGTTTCTCTCCTTGGGTCCAGCTCAGCCCCTTTTCCTGCTCCCCCCATTACCGTGTGTTTTCAAATAAACCTTGAGTTTGATGGTAGATTTCAGTTGTCCTGGTTATTTCGTTCACACTTTTGCTTTGTCACTATTATAATTTGCATGAGTTATGTTACGGGTCTCATTACCACTCCCCCCCCCCCCTAGACTGTTGGGCCAAAAGGGATTCATAACAACCCTCAATTTCTAAAATTATCTTCCGAAATTGTTGCAACCCCCATTACTAGCCTGTTCAACCTCTCGTATCGTCTGAGATTCCCATAGATTGGAAGGTTGCTGAGGTCATCCCCCTCTTCAAAGGGGAGACACTCTAGTCCGAAACTGCTACAGACCTATATCTATTCTACACTGCCTTTCTAAGGTCTTCGAAAGCCAAGTTAACAAACAGATTACCAACCATTTCGAATCCCACCGTACCTTCTCCGCTACGCAATCTAGTTTCAGAGCTCGTCATGGGTGTACCCCTGCCACACTCAATGTCCTAAACGATATCATAACCGCCATCGATAAGAGCCATTCCTGTGCAGCCGTATCATCGACCTGGCTAAGGCTTTCGGCTCTGTCAATCACAACATTCTTATTAGCAGACTCAACAGCCTTGGTTTCTCAAATGATTGCCTTGCCTGGTTCACTAACTACTTCTCAGAGTTCAGTGTGTCAAATCGGAGAGCCTGTATTCCGGATCTCTGGCAGTCTCTATAGGGGTGCCACAGGGTTCAATTCTAGGGCCGACTCTTTTCTCTGTATACGTCAATGATGTTGCTCTCACTGCTGGTGATTCTCTGATCCACCTCTACACAGACAACACCATTCTGTATACCTCTGGCCCTTCTTTGGACACTGTGTTAACTAATCTCCAGGCGAGCTTCAACGCTATACAACTCTCCTTCTGTGGCATCCAACTGCTCTTAAATGCAAGTAAAACTAACTGCATGCTCTTCAACCGATCGCTGACCGCACCTGCCCGCCCGTCCAGCATCACTACTCTGGACTAGAGGTCGACCGATTAATCGGAATGGCCGCTTAATTAAGGCCGATTTCAAGTTGTTTTTTTTGCACCTTTATTTAATCTTTATTTAACTAGGCAAGTCAGTTTACAACACGTTCTTATTTTCAATGACGGCCTAGGAACAGTGGGTTAATGGTGGGTTAACTGTACTCGATACCATCTACTGTATCTTGCCTATGCTGCTCTGTACCATCACTCATTCATATATCCTTATGTACATATTCTTTATCCCCTTACACTGTGTATAAGACAGTAGTTTAGGAATTGTTAGTTAGATTACTTCTTGGTTATTACTGCATTGTCGGAACTAGAAGCACAAGCATTTCGCTACACTCGCATTAACATCTGCTAACCATGTGTATGTGACAAATCAAATTTGATTTGATTTCGTTCAGGGGCAGAAACACAGATTTTCACCTTGTCAGCTCGGGTGATCCAAACTTGCAACCTTACAGTTAACTAGTCCAACACAATAACGACCTGTCTCTCTCTCTCTCGTTGCACTCCACAAGGAGTGTTACGCGAATGCAGTAAGCCAAGGTAAGTTGCTAGCTGGCATTAAACTTATCTTATAAAAAACAATCAATCATAATCACTAGTTAACTACACATGGTTGATATTACTAGATATTATCTAGCGTGTCCTGTGTTTCATATAATCTGACTGAGCATACAAGTATCTGACTGAGCGGTGGTAGGCAGAAGCAGGCGAGTAAACATTCATTCAAACAGCACTTTAGTGCGTTTTGCCAGCAGCTCTTCCTTGTGCGTCAAGCATTGTGCTGTTTATGACTTCAAACCTATCAACTCCCGAGATGAGGCTGGTGTAACCGAAGTGAAATGGCTGGCTAGTTAGCGGCACTAATAGCGTTTCAATCTTCACTCACTCTGAGCTTTGGGGTGGTTGTTTCCCTTGCTCTGCATGGGTAACGCTGCTTCGCTGTGGTGGCTGTTGTCGTTGTGTTGCTGGTTCGAGCCCAGGGAGGATCGGGGAGAGGGACGGAAGCTATACTGTTACACTGGCAATACTAAAGTGCCTATAAGAACATTCAATAGTAAAAAGTTAATGAAATAGAAATGGTATAGAGGGAAATAGTCCTATAATAACTACAACCTAAAACTTCTTACCTGGGAATATTGAAGACTCATGTTAAAAGGAACCACCAGCTTTCATATGTTCTGAGCAAGGAACTGAAACGTTAGCTTTCTTACATAGCACATATTGCACTTTTACGTTCTTCTCCAACACTTTGTTTTGCATTATTTAAACCAAATTGAACATGTTTCATTATCTACTTGAGGCTAAATTGATTTTATTGATGTATAATATTAAGTTAAAAGTGTTAATTCAGTATTGTTGTAATTGTCATTATTACAAATACAATTTTTTTTAAATTAATTTTTAAATCGTCCGATTAATCGGTATCGGCTTTTTGGTTGAAAAATCATAATCGGTCGAACTCTCCTCTGGACGGTTCTGACTTAGAATATGTGGACAACTACAAAAACCTAGGTGTCTGATTAGACTGTAAACTCTCCTTCCAGACTCATATTAAACATCTCCAATCCAAAATTAAATCTAGAATCTGCTTCTTATTTCGCAACAAAAGCATCCTTCACTCACGCTGCCAAACATACCCTCGTAAAACTGACCATCCTACCAATCCTCGACTTCGGCAGTGTCATTTACAAAATTGCCTCCAACACTCTGCATCCAATTTGTTGAGTAATCTATCACAGTGCCATCCATTTTGTCACCGACGCCCCATTTACTACCCACTACTGCGACCTGTACGCTCTCGTTGGCTGGCCCTCACTTCATATTCGTCGCCAAACCCACTAGCTCCAGGTCATCTACAAGTCTCTGCTAGGTAAAGCCCCGCTTTATCTCAGCTCACTGGTCACCATAGCTGCACCCACCCACAGCATGTGCTCCAGCAGGTACAGTGCCTTGCGAAAGTATTCGGCCCCCTTGAACTTTGCAACCTTTTGCCACATCTCAGGCTTCAAACATAAATATATAAAGCTGTATTTTTTTTGTGAAGAATCAACAACAAGTGGGACACAATCATGAAGTGGAACGACATTTTTTGGATATTTCAAACTTTTTTAACAAATCAAAAACTGAAAAATTGGGCGTGCAAAATTATTCAGCCCCCTTAAGTTAATACTTTGTAGCGCCACCTTTTGCTGCGATTACAGCTGTAAGTCGCTTGGGGTATGTCTCTATCAGTTTTGCACATCGAGAGACTGAATTTTTTTCCCATTCCTCCTTGCAAAACAGCTCGAGCTCAGTGAGGTTGGATGGAGAGCATTTGTGAACAGCAGTTTTCAGTTCTTTCCACAGATTCTCGATTGGATTCAGGTCTGGACTTTGACTTGGCCATTCTAACATCTGGATATGTTTATTTTTGAACCATTCCATTGTAGATTTTGCTTTATGCTTTGGATCATTGTCTTGTTGGAAGACAAATCTCCGTCCCAGTCTCAGGTCTTTTGCAGACTCCATCAGGTTTTCTTCCAGAATGGTCCTGTATTTGGCTCCATCCATCTTCCCATCAATTTTAACCATCTTCCCTGTCCCTGCTGAAGAAAAGCAGGCCCAAACCATGATGCTGCCACCACCATGTTTGACAGTGGAGATGGTGTGTTCAGGGTGATGAGCTGTGTTGCTTTTACGCCAAACATAATGTTTTGCATTGTTGCCAAAAAGTTCAATTTTGGTTTCATCTGACCAGAGCACCTTCTTCCACATGTTTGGTGTGTCTCCCAGGTGGCTTGTGGCAAACTTTAAACGACACTTTTTATGTATATCTTTAAGAAATGGCTTTCTTCTTGCCACTCTTCCATAAAGGCCAGATTTGTGCAATATACGACTGATTGTTGTCCTATGGACAGAGTCTCTCACCTCAGCTGTAGATCTCTGCAGTTCATCCAGAGTGATCATGGGCCTCTTGGCTGCATCTCTGATCAGTCTTCTACTTGTATGAGCTGAAAGTTTAGAGGGACGGCCAGGTCTTGGTAGATTTGCAGTGGTCTGATACTCCTTCCATTTCAATATTATCGCTTGCACAGTGCTCCTTGGGATGTTTAAAGCTTGGGAAATCGTTTTGTATCCAAATCCGGCTTTAAACTTCTTCACAACAGTATCTCGGACCTGCCTGGTGTGTTCCTATTTCTTCATGATGCTCTCTGCGCTTTTAACGGACCTCTGAAACTATCACAGTGCAGGTGCATTTATACAGAGACTTGATTACACACAGGTGGATTGTATTTATCATCATTAGTCATTTAGGTCAACATTGGATCATTCAGAGATCCTCACTGAACTTCTGGAGAGAGTTTGCTGCACTTAAAGTAAAGGGGCTGAATAATTTTGCACGCCCAATTTTTCAGTTTTTGATTTGTTAAAAACGTTTGAAATATCCAATAAATGTCGTTCCACTTCATGATTGTGTCCCACTTGTTGTTGATTCTTCACAAAAAAATAGTTTTATATCTTTATGTTTGAAGCCTGAAATGTGGCGAAAGGTCGCAAAGTTCAAGGGGGCCGAATACTTTTGCAAGGCACTGTATATCTCACTGGTCACCCCCAAAGTCAATTCTTCCTTTGGCCGCCTCTTACCTCCCTCACAAGCTTTAAGCACCAGCCGTCAGAGCAGCTCACAGATCACTGCACATAGCCCATCCAATCTACCTCATCCCCATACTGTTATCTTGCTCCTTTGCACCCCAGTATCTCAATTTGCACATTCATCTTCTGCACACTTTACCATTCCAGTGTTTAATTGCTATATTGTAATTACTTTGCCACCATGGCCTATTTATTCCCTTATCCTACCTCATTTGCACATGCTGTATGTTTGTTTATTCCATGTGTAACTGTTGTATGTGTCAAACTGCTTTGCTTTATCTTGGCCAGGTCGCAGGCTAATTGAGAACAAGTTCTCATTTGCAACTATCTGGTTATATAAAGGTGAAATAAAAAAATTGTCATGCCATTCATCTGCCGCCATCACCTCATGTTTCGGCATGATAATGTACGGCCCAATGTTGCAAGGATCTGTACACAATTCTTGGAAGCTGAAAATGTCTTGAGTTCTTCAATGGCTTGCATACAACCAAACATGTCACCAGTGCTTGTTGTAAGGGGCTTAATACAGTTGTATTCCAGCCACTAGGGGGTACTCTGGTGAAGCCCATGGGAAATAAAGAAATATTGTGTAGGTGAATTGGGAAGAGTAAGAATGAAAAAGTAAACAAAGACTGTAAACGGCTGTTACTTGTGCTGACATGATTAAAAGTGAAGTAAACCTTACTTTTCGCATTGTAGTTTATATGATAAGGTCATTGGAAGGGTAACATTGTCTTGGGGAGTAGCTCACTGGATCTGAGACGCGGCACCTTAAAATGTTCTACTGCTTGAGCTCTTATAGAATATTAGCTCAAAAGTATTGTGGAGCTCCTACACCTTAGTATAAACATTAATAGCACCCTAAATGAGTACAGCCACCTATTTCTGTCCAAGTCAAGCGCTGCATGTACCGCTCATTGAGCATGTTCGGGATGCTCTGGGTAGACGTGTACAACAGCGTGTTCCAGTTCCCGCCAATATCCAGCAACTTCGCACAGCCATTGAAGAGGAGTGGGACAACATTCCACAGGCCACAATTAAAAGCCTGATCAACTCTCTGTGAAGGAAATGTGTTGCGCTGCATGTGGAAAATGGTGGTCACACCAGATACTAACTGGTTTTCTGATTGACGCCGCTACTTTAAAAAAAAGGTATCTGTATTCTCAGTCATATGAAATCCATAGATTTAGAGCCTAATTTCATTATATGAACTGTAACCCAGTAAAATCTTTGAAATTGTTGCATTTATATTTTTGTTTAGTGTCCATCCACCCAAATGTCTGCAAGCCCACCCACCAACACATTTCTGGCTACACCACTGAAACTGGTACCTTACCCATATGGTTTAAGTTGGCACTGGAAGAAAGGAAAGAGGCTGGAGAGGTATTTTCAAACTAAGGTAGCATTCATTAAAGGCTAATCACATTTTCTGGTGCTCCTATTCCGTTTGGTGGTGCGAACTTTTAAAAGTTGGGAGCACCAGTGCTACCAATGAAAACGTTCAATCCAGAGCCAGTCAGGTAAATAATAGCTGTTAGTCAATGAACTCTGGGCCTACTTTGGAGGTCAAATTCAGATGTATCCAAATGTTCTATTTAGTTTTCTGTAAAATATTTCCATAGAGCTCGCCAGCGTGTAGTCCTAAAACCCGGAAATAAGTTTTGTTCTTTAAGATAATAGCAGTCAGTTAACATGATCCTTATGAATCCTGTATGTGGTTTTTGGACTCCCGAGTAGCGCAGCGGTACATAAGGCACTGCATCCTTAGTGTCCCCACCCCTCTCCCCCCACACAGTTGTGAGCTATATGTATATATATTTATTTTTACATAAACTTATGTCGGGAAAGGAAAAAGGTGAGACTAATCTACACCAGTTCTGATGAAAACCTTAGGGCATATAGCCTTGGGGGATGCCTTGCTCGACCACTCCCTCCTTCCTTGCATGCCTCTTCCACCAATCCATTTGTTTTTTTTTATGGACAGAAAAGAGCAGAAGTTCTGAGCTGTCCGGTCAGGTCCATTGTCTATTGTGGCGTCACAACAGACAACCTAGTTCGTGTCCAGGCTGTTTCACAATCGGCCGTGATTTGGAGTCCCACAATTGGCCCAGTGTCGTCCAGGCTTGGCCGTCCATTGTAAATACAAATGTGTTCTTAACTGGCTCGCCTAGTTAATTAAAGGTTACACATTAAATTCTTAAAAATTCACAAAAAGTGACGTTAGCCGATGAAGATTCTCATAATACGAAACATAAGCCTGTGTTCACAAACCTTATTTTCGGCGTTTATCCCAATACCATACAAAAACGCCATTAATTTCCCCATAGGCTTTGTCCAACGAATGGCGGAGTTCGTGCCTGTAAAAAGACGCCATTACCAATTCGCTATATAAATAGTAGCTTACATTTCCAATGCAGTGTTTTCTTCTCCTTTACAACCACTAGATGGCACATTTGGGTAATATTTAAATACTGTACGTAACAGGTTAGGCCTCCAAAATATGAACAAAATATACATGTCAAACTATTTAGTGTGTAACGTTACTGTGCATATGGGATGGATGAGATAATTACAGAATGCTTGGTCTACTCTTTAAACGTATTTTTCACTTTGTCAGTAACCCATTGATTTTGATATACGGTATCAAAAAAGTTAAATATAAGTTAATTATAACATGTTTTTACGAGTCGTTTTGTGCAGTACATTGCTGTCTAGAGTCATACAATTGTAGAGAAATTATATTTGTTGTCCTCAATCTACAGTAATGTGTAAAGCTCCTCCCATGTGTAGTTTTTTCCCCCTGTGCTGTTCAGTTGGAGAGGACGAGCGCTTGGTTGACATTTTAGCACTGCATCATCAAGACTGACGTGGGGAATACGTGGGCAGAGGGTCGAGCCATCCACTCCTACCATAATTAGTGACGAGTCTGACTACGTAAAACTTTGGTAAGTTATTACACGGTAGACTAGTCGTGGGACTCGTTCTGAAGAAAAAAAAGTAGAGCCAACAAAACAGAAAGATCACCGTTTACAATGACGCATGGACAAACTTCCAATTTGTCAGTCGAATCTACAGGCTAATGACAATGTTAGCTAAAGCTAGTTGCTAGCTCTGGTTACGTGGACAATCTCCTTCCTGTGTGTTAGCCAGCTGAACTACTTTATGCATTGACACGAATGGAACAGTTGGCTCGCTTGCTAACTAACGTTAAACTGGCATAGACCGAGTGAATTGGCTTGCCAGCCAGCGTCCGTATTACTTCCAAAAAAACTAGAAGCTGTCTGCTACTAGCTAACGTTAGTTACGTGAGAAATAACGTTTGCTATCCACCTTTCATGCTTTTCGGTGTTACATCGCAGTTTCTCTCGAGCGTTTGTCTTCAGCTGCATAAATTACGCTACTCCATTCGCGTTCAATTTTTTGGAAAGGTAACGTTTGTCAGCCAGCTTACGAAAAAAATACCCTGTTAATAAATGTACCCAAAGTATATCTGTTTTAGGTGCTGAATATGGCTACAGATGTTATAAGCTAGCTCGCTACAAATGAACAATTTCAGAGTGACAGCTTCTAAACTCTGGACCCCCCCCTTTTGTATTCAGACAGGCATGCGGCTGTCTATGCTACATGGGAGTTTTTCCGGGGGGCACAGCTCTGACTGGGGAAAATCTTTTGGAACGGTTATCCAACTCGGAATTCCAACTCAGAAACCCTGGTTTCTTTATAGCGCTCCGACCTGAAGATCACCGACTTCATGTTTTAGAACTCGTTTTTTCCCCCCCCGGAGGTCCCAGTTGACTTGAAAGCACCATAAAAAAAATCGAAAACATGAACCAAGCAAACGCAACAATCACGTTTCACACAATGTTTAATTGAATATATTAATTTGAATTAAATCAAACGTTTATGTGTTTCATGTAATGCATTGTCACTGAAGGGTTTTGTTCTGTAGTGACAGTCGGCCACTTGTAACTTAATCAAAAGCCCTCGAATTGATGGCATTTGTTCTCCAACATGCAAAGACACTAGGCATTCCTTGCATTTCTTTAAAGTGTGTATCCCAGTTTAATCAATATGTTTACAGCACAGGAGGACCCTAAACACAATACATTAACTAATGGTCTCCCAAGTGGCATTGTGATCTAATGTACTGCATCTCAGTGCAAGAGGCGTCACTACAGACCCTTGTTCGATTCCAGGCTGTATCACAACTGGCTGTGATTGGGAGTCCCATAGGGCGGTGCGCAATTGACCCAGCGTCGTCTGGGTTAGGTTTTGACCGGGGTAGGCAGTCATTGTAAATAAAAATTTGTTCTTAACTGATTTGCCTAGTTGAGTAAAACAAATGTGCTAACGGTTCTGTTACATATTCTTATGCATTCCTTTACACTTGTGTGTGTATAAGGTAGTTGTTGTGAAATTGTTGGATTACTTGTTAGATATTACTGCATGGTCGGAACTAGAAGCACAAGCATTTTCTTACACTCGCATTAACATCTGCTAACCATGTGTATGTAATAAAATTTGATTTGATTTTGATGGCAGCCCAATCAACCAGCACTGTTTTTGAGTAATCAGGCAGTTGTTCTGTACAAATGACAACATGAATTGCTTTAATCTAATGATATAATATTGAAATAGTCTTAGACTTGCATTTCCCAAAGGGAGCATCATTTGTTCTTATATAATCATCTATTAGGGTGGCTTTTTGTGCACTTTTCAGCAGCCATGGCATCACCCAGGTGGGTGCTACATGTTTTGGCAATGTTCCAAACCAACTCATTACAGAATTCCATTCTTAATGTCACTGCACAAGTGAAAAGTGATTAGTGCTTTTTTGGGTTGATTCGATTACAAAAAAATCATCATGGTTTTCGGTTTTGATTTTTGATTTTTTTATGTGGATTGAATGCTGAATAAAACATAAATAAAAGTCCCATGATGGGAAAGGGGGATACCTAGTCAGTTGTCCAACTGAAATGTGTCTTCCGTATTTAACCCGATCCCTCTGAATCAGAGAGGCGCGGGGGGCTGCCTTCATCAACATCCACTTCTTTGGCGCCCGGGGAACAGGGGGTAACTGAGTTGCTAAGGGGCAGAACGACAGATTTTTACCTTGTCAGCTCGGGGATTCGATCCAACGACCTTTGTAGTGACTGTCCATTACTGTAGATCACTTATTAACCATTTTAATCACTTTACTTTAATAAAATGTTTCAGTTGTGTGTATCACATTTGTTTTATTTCATTCCAAGTCATCATCTCTATAGAGCTGCTGCCTATGATGTTTGACAAAATCACCGTTTTAGTAGTTCTTCAAAGTAAATGAGGCATACTTTTATGACTGCTGAATACCAACTATCAATCACTTAGATCATGTATTTTTAAGGTAAAGATACCTCGCGAAGCAACTTATTTCTATCCCTCTCGATCGCACATTCTCTCTCCCTGTCTGCTCCACCAACTGGACAAGTAGGTGGGGGAACAATAGATTATGGTCAATGTAGTTAATTACCACGTTTTCTGCGCTCAACTATTTAGAATATTGGCCTGTTGGAAACTGCAACTCTGTACTACATCGCACAGTTCAGGCTTGATCTGATTATCTCTAAAGAAACTGCACCGAGAGCACAGATTCTTTTTTTATGGAATTAAAGTAATTGAACCTACGTTGGTCAATTAGTTGTTTAAAAACAGAAAAATAACCAACATTTTGGTTAATTGCTCAGTAATACCCTACACATTTTTGTTGTAGTTTAATTCATTTCTTTCATTGAAATATGGATTCATGGCACAGTGGAATTTTTTATTGAGTGCAGACACAATTTAGAATGAGATTTTGATGTAATATGAGTTGGTGTGGAGTGTTTTCTTATATGCTTTATTGCTTTATAGTCAATTGCAAGTGATCACTCAGAAAAATGTGACAACCAATTTCCTTTGTAATGATACAAAACATAAAAAATATAAATTAATCAACTACAAGCTACAGGAAGAGTGAAAATAAGGATACATGAAAAAATTGTGAACTTCCCCTTCAATTGTGCTCAATTTCCTGACATATCCAGTCCGATGACCATGGACACAGCGGTTGCGTCATCACAGCAGGATGGAAGTGTTGATTACTCTCTGTCTGATGAAGAACCAAGTCAGAGCGAATCCAACTCACCGACTGCTGTACTTACTCAGGTAGCACCTTTTGTGTAGTGTGTGTTGTGGCCATCATCACTCATCACTCTTATATTCAGAGATGCATCAGGGTCTAAAGCCTGGTCCCAGTTATGATGGTGCTCTTGCTAACTCCATTTCTCATTGTCAAGTCAAACACAACAATAAATGACAAGGAGTTGGCATGATGGCACAAACAAGCTAATTTAGACACACTGATGCTGGAGTATCCTTTTCTCAAATATTGTTAATAGGTAGTAAAACAATTGAACGTCTCTTGTTTTTCTCCAGGTTTCCGGAACAGGAGACTCCGCTGGCATGACAGTGGTGCAGTTACCTGTTGAGCAGACAGTTCAGGTCCAGGCTGTCATCCAGGCTCCTCAGGCCTCTGTCATCCAGTCACCACAGATGCAGACTGTACAGGTAGCTACTAGAGCTCCATCCCTTCCTTATACCCTCAGGTTGGGTCCCAACTTGCATCTCCTTCCCTATAGTTCACTACTTTTGTCATTGGGGATGCAGCCTCAAGGGTCACTCGTCTTGGCTCAATACAGTAATTCAGTAGTTAGTTTTTTCCCCATAGAACAATTCCAGAATGGTTTTAGGAACTTGTAGCTGTAGTTTGTTAACCTGAGTGCCAGTCTGTCCCATCATGCCAAATTCTTGTCTCTCTTTGTCATGTCGTTGATAATGACAGCAATGGAGTTAGGAAGAGCACAGACATATCTAGGGCCAGGCTAGTAGTTTCTGATGTTGTGTATCAGTGATCCCAAGGATGTAACAAAGGGTATCTTCACATCTACAGGTGTGGGTGTTCTGGCTCTAATGCAGCAATCTCTCTTAATTGGCCTTGTCTGAGAAATGGAATCTGTGATTTAAGCTAATCAGTTTGACCTTCATGCACCGGATGTTGTATTGTGTCTGGCAGTCTCTTAGAAAACACGCTGTCTGCTTGCATTCGACAAATCAGCACGACACGCTCATTTTCCTTTTTTTCTCTAAATCACACTCCCCAACAAAGAATGAGTCACAAATGGCACTCTATTCCCTATAGTGCACTACCTTTGACTAGAGCCATGTGAATAGGGTGTTATTTGGGACAAAACCTGAGATTTATACTGTTTTGGAATGACTTTTATGTTTCAGTATTCAGTCAGGTATTTTAAAATGGAGGGAGGTGGCCCTACACAGTGTCTATGCATTACTTTCAGACTTTTTTTTGCTCCAGATCACCTCTATAGCTGGGCTTGAAGGTGGGGAGTCGGCAGTCACAGACACACAGAAAAGAAGAGAGATTCTCTCAAGACGCCCATCTTATCGGTAGGAAGACATGAAAACATTGCAAATATAAAAATTGTATGTGTCCCAAAGGACACCTTATTCCCAATATAGTGTATTACTTTTGACCAGACATCTATGGGCCCTGGTTAAAAGTGGTGCACTATAAATGGAACAGGGTGTAAGTTTATATATTTGGGGCAGCACGTAGTGTAGCGGTTAGGAGTGTTAGGCCAAAGGGTCACTGGTTTGAATACCCGATCCGACTAGGTAAAAAATATGTCTGTGCTCTTGAACAAGGCACTTAACCCTAATTGCTCCTGTAAGTCGCTCTGGATAAGAGCGTCTGCTAAATGATAACATTTTGATATGCAGTTCAATCGGAAAGTATTCAGACTGCTTGACCTTTTCCACATTTTGATATGTTACAGCCTTATTATAAAATTAATTAAAAACAAAATATCCTCAATCTACTCACAATACCCCATAATGACAAAGTAAAAACATATTTGAAAAAAATGAAAAAATATAATATTACATTTAAATAAGTATTCAGAACCTAGTACTTTGATGAAGCACCTTTGGCAGCGATTACAGCCTCGAGTCTTCTTGGGTATGACACTATAAGCTTGGTACACCTGTATTTGGGGTTTCTCCCATTCCTCTCTGCAGATCCTCTCAAGCTCTGTCAGGTTGGATGAGGAGCATCGCTGCACAGCTATTTTCAGGTCTCTCCAGAGATGTTTGATTGGGTTCAAGTCTCGGCTCTGGCTGGGCCACTCAAGGAAGCCACTCCTGCGTTGTCTTGGCTGCGTGCTTATTGTTGTTGTCCTGTTGGAAGGTGAACCTTCGCCCCATTTTGAAGTCCTGAGCGCTCTGGAGGAGGATCTCTCTGTACTTTGCTCCGTTCATCTTTGCCTCGATCCTGACTAGTCTCCCAGTCCATGCCGATGAAAGAAATCCCCACAGTGTGATGCTGCCACCACCATTCTTCACCGTGTGGATGGTGCTAGGTTTCCTCCAGACGTGACACTCGTCATTCATGCCAAAGTGTTGAATTTTGGTTTCATCAGACCAGAGAATCTTGTTTCTCATGGTCTGAGAGACTTTAGGTGCCGTTTGGCAAACTCCAAGCAGGCTGTCATGTGCCTTTTACTGAGGAGTGGCTTCCGTCTGGTCACTCTACCAAAAAGGACTGATTGGTGGAGTGCTGCAGAGATTGTTGTCCTTCTGGAAAGGTTCTCCTGTCTCCACAAAGGAACTCTAGAGCGCTGTCAGAGTGACCATCAGATTCTTGGACACGTCCCTGACCAAGGCCGTTCTCCCCCGATTGCTCAGTTTGCCCGGGCGGCCAGTCTTTGTGGTTCCAGACTTCTTTGATGTTAAGAATGTTGGAGGCCACTGTGCTCTTGGGGACCTTCAATGCTGCAGAAATGTTTTGGTACCCTTCCCAAGCCTCAACACAATCCTGTCTCTGAGCTTGGTTTTTGCTCTGACATGCACTGTCAACTGTGGGACCTTATATAGACAGATGTGTGCCTTTCTTAATCATGTCCAAACAATTGCATTTTTTTTTAACTAGTCAGTTAAGAACAAATTCTTATTTACAATGATGGCCTACCCCGGCCAAACCCAGACGACGATGGGCCAATTGCGCACCGCACTATGGGACTCCCAATCACGGCCGGATGTGATACAACCTGGATTCGAACCAGGGACTGTAGTGACTCCTCTTGAACTTAGATGCAGTGCCTTAGACCGCTGCACCATTCGGGAGCCACAGGTGGAATCCAAGTTGCAGAAATATCTCAAGGATGATCAATGGAAACAGGATGCACCTGAGTTCAATAGCAAAGGGTCTGAATAATTATGTAAATAAGGTATTTCTGTTTTTATTTTGAATACTTTTGTAAACATTTCTAAAGGTGTGTTTTCACTTTCATTATGGGGTATTGTGTGTATATTGCTGAGGATTTTTTTTTAAAGGAATCAATTTCAGAATAAGGCTGTAATGTAACAAAATGTGGAGAAAGTCTAGGGGTCTGAATACTTTCCAAAGGCACTGTATAACCATTGACATTTCAAAGCAATCCAAGCAGAGTAGTTTATTACATGCTTTCCTCTTACCTTCAGAAAAATCCTCAATGAACTATCAACGGATTCCTCTTCAATTCCAAGAATTGAGGAGGAGAAAGCTGAAGATGAGGTTCCACCCTCCAGTGTCTCTTCAGTTCAAGTTCCAACTTCAATCTATCAGACCAGCTGTGGCCAATACAGTGAGTTTCATTAGGCTCTGGTCAAAAGTGGTGCACTATACAAGGAATAGGTTGCCATAGTTGGTACGCAACTATGGTGTAACTGTTGACGTGCACTCACTATTGTGACATTAAGTTCTATATCCACTTTGTGTTATTGTGTAAGAGATCTTAAACTAAGGATTCATTGTGGAGGCTAAATTCATGCATCAATAAGCCAGTCACCCAACCTTACCATCCATAAAGTACAGTACTTTTTTATATTTGAAGAAAACATCTAATCTAATAGATCGAAAGGTGCTGCTTAGAAACGGCTGATAACAGTAATGAGCTATTTGTCGCAGTGGTCAAAAATGCAGAACTGCATGTGACTTTTGTCCCTCGTTGACAAATAAACTCCCACACCCTTTTACTTCTGCACATTGATTATTCATGTTTTGGTACCCTCTTTAGATTCACACTAACATCCACATATACCTCTGAGTAACCCTTCTAAAAAAGTGTGTCCCTCCTCAGTTGCCATCACCCAGGGGGGAGCCATCAAGATAGCCAGCCCAGGCAGTGAGGGCCTCCAGGGTGTACAGTCGCTGGCCATGTCCAACTCTGGTACCCAGATCCTGCAGTACGCAGCCCAGGCAGGGGACTCTGGCCAGCAGTTATTCTCTGTGCAAGGTGGCCAGATGGTGATACAAGGTAAGAACTCGACTGAACCCTTTACACTCGTGGGAATTGGCTTATGTGGATACGTCTAAATTAAACAGTTTCTTACAGAGGAAATATGAAAAGCATATACATACACATGGTCGCAATTGAAAGGGAACAGTTTGGAGATTATGGGAAAATGATGAGACCAAAGTTGAGGACACAACAGTTCACAAGACTGAATCCAAACACTACAATGTTGATTTTATGTGCATTTTACGTTTACTGTACTTTTCACCATATTTGTTGATAACGAAATCTGAAAATACTGTGGATACATTCAGTAACATGATAAGAATATTCCTGGAACATGTGGGGTAGGTGCAACATAAGGATTTGAGTGAGAGGATTAACTGGTGTCTCCAAGTGGACACACATCTCTCCAAAGTACACAGTTCCTAAGTAATTTCAATGCACTTTTATGACTCAAAGAAGTCTTCAACACTAAGGTACTTTTTGGAGCTCTTTTAGCTGTGCCGTTGAGGGACTAGAGCAAGCACACTTGTAGTTTTTTTGTTTGGAACACAACCCTGCATCCCTACTATCACACAATTACTGTCGTTGTTTACTCAATCCAAAAACACAATCTGGGTCAGGTAGGAATTATTTAAAATTGTTCTATTGCCAACATGGCTATCTAAATTATCAAATAAATCTTAGTGTTAGGCTTTTACAAGGCAATTCAGAGAAACGGATCGTTATTTTGGTGTGCATAGAAAGGAGTCATGAGTGCCTTCAGGTGTGCGTTCCGCAGTGAATTCTCTTCACAACAGGCAAACAGGCTCATTCTGTTCAGAACAACCCAGGGTTTGACGCCATGTCATCTTGTAACTGTACATCAAACATAGTGATCAGGGTAGCCCTCTAACCACTAGGGTAGCCTCGTGGATAGAGTGTTGGTCTCGTAACCGAAAGGTTGCAAGTTCAAATCCCCGAGCTGACAAGGTACAAATCTGTTGTTCTGCCCCTGAACAGGCAGTTAACCCACTGTTCCTAGGGCGTCATTGAAAATAATAATTTGTTCTTAACTGACTTTCCTAGTTAAATAAAGGTCAAATAAAATCATGACATGAGTTTTATGATATGGAAATGTGAAATGCACATTTGGAATCAGTGTTTGGCCTGCTTGTATGACATCAAAGTGGTATTTATTATAATCCTCAATGTCTCCAAAATACATAGAGCCCTTTTCATTTACAGGATTTCCCTCACTCAGACAACCCAAAATCTGCAAAAGTTGCCCAATTAGCAGGAGGGATGGGGGCAACTTCTTGTTGTGTGCGGTGCTCAAGTTCAGAACGGCTTGTCAGTCAAAACCCATACAGCACTGTGAAGCACAGAGCCTGAGCTCTGATGTCATGCATAGTATGTTACTGTACAGCCACTGCGTTTCAATTTAGTTACTAATCAGTGCCCAAATGTGCCTTTTTCAACCTGAACACGGACGGGTATGAGTGTAAAGGGCTACATGAACTCCAAACTCTTTATGTCCCAAATGGCATGCTGTTCCCTAAATCAGGATGTTTTTATTTTATTGTCCAGTGTTGGCGATCACGTGCCCACTGGAGCCGCTTCTTCTTGTTTTTAGCTAATAGGAGTGGAACCCAGTGTGGTCGTCTGCTGCAATAGCCCATCCGTGACAAGGACCGACTAGCCCATCCGTGGCAAGGACCGACTAGCCCATCCGTGGCAAGGACCGACTAGCCCACCCGTGGCAAGGACCGACTAGCCCACCCGTGACTCGGACCGACTAGCCCACCCGTGGCAAGGACCGACTAGCCCACCCGTGGCAAGGACCGACTAGCCCACCCGTGGCAAGGACCGACTAGCCCACCCGTGGCAAGGACCGACTAGCCCACCCGTGGCAAGGACCGACTAGCCCACCCGTGGCAAGGACCGACTAGCCCACCCGTGACTCGGACCGACTAGCCCACCCGTGACTCGGGCCGACTAGCCCACCCGTGACTCGGACCGACTAGCCCATTTGCTTTGCTGGTGTTTTCAGTCTTTTATGTCTAGCAATTAAATGTTTTTTTTTAATAAAATATCAACAAACAAAAAAAACAACAAAAAAAGCTTGGAACTTAGGTGGCCAAATAAAATCACCTGAAAGCCAAATTTGGCCTGCGGGCCCCCAGTTTGGGAGCGCTGCCCTATATAATGCAATACTTTTGACCAGGACCCATGGGTAATAGGGTTCACATTTTGTGGACGCAGTCTGAACTTTATAACCATCTGGTCTTTCTGTCCTTAGGCTTCCTAGTTATTTCATTAGATTGCATTGAAATAGTGTGATTCATTAAGTCATGGGTTTGCATTCATTTAGCAGAAGAACAGAAGAAGGCTCTCTAAGTGGCTGGAGCATGACCAGTTTTTCTCAAAGAAATGTCAAGCATGGTTGGTTGACCCTGTAATGTTACTTACAGTACCATGCAACCAGTGTCATAATTTAACAATAGAGTATACACTACCGTTCAAAAGTTTGGGGTCACTTAGAAATGTCCTTGTTTTTGAAAGAAAAGCTAAAATTTCTGTCCATTTAAAAGGCCAGCATCCCGGAGTCGCCTCTTCACTTTTGACACTGCGGATACTATTTAATGAAGCTGCCAGTTGAGGACTTGTCAGGCGTCTGTTTCTCAAACTAGATACTCTAATGTACTTGTCCTCTTGCTCAGTTGTGCACCAGGGCCTCCCATTCCTCTTTCTATTCTGGTTAGATACATTTTGCGCTGTTCTGTGAAGGGAGTAGTACACACCGTTGTACGAGATCTTCAGTGTCTTGGCAATTTCTCGCATGGAAAAGCCTTCATTTCTCAGAACAAGAATAGACTGACACGTTTTTGAAGTTATTTGTTTCTGGCCATTTTGAGCCTGTAATCGAACCTACAAATGCTGATGCTCTATATACTCTGTTAGTCTAAAAAGTACAGTTTTCAGCTGTGCTAACATCATTGCAAAAGGGTTTTCTAATGATCAATTAGCTTTTTAAAATTATAAACTTGGATTAGCTAACACAACGTGCCATTGGAACACAGGAGTGATGTTTGTTGATAATGGGCCTCTGTACGCCTATGTAGATATAACATAAAAAATTATTCGTTTCCAGCTACAATAGTCATTTACAACATTAACAATGTCTGCACTGTATTTCTGATCAATTTGATATTATATTATTGGATGAAAAATGTGCTTTTCTTTCAAAAACTAGGACATTTTCTAAGTGGGCCCAAACCTTTGAATGGTGGTGTATATTACTGGTTTTAGTTCATCATAGCATTGTAATGGTTTCCCTTAAATGTCAGTTTCCCTGTATTTCAATGGTACTTCTTTACAGCTGGACTTATTTTCCAGAGAAACGGATGAAAGACCTTAAATCATATAATCCTAACAAGTAGTAAAAGCCAATCCCCAGGGACTGCTTCAATCAGGGTGCTCACATTAGTACTACGACTGCTGTTATTTGGGCACACTAACCTCCTGTTTGATCTCCGTTGCCTAGTTGCGTCATAGGGTCTAAAAATATCCAGCTAGCCCTCCCTGCGTCTTTCCCTCCCTCCCCCCTGCCTCGCTGCATTGTGTTGCTCCACTTTAGCATTTGATCCAGGAGAAGAGCGGGGGGAGGGGCCTAGAGGCAGAATGTCTTATTGACTTTAGCAGGGCCAGTGATGTCATTGTGATGTCAATGTCCCTAATTGTAATTTTGTGCAAAGTTGATGGGTGACCCCTCCATGTAGAGAGCAGGCAGAGCGAGACACACACAGGCAGATAGAAAGACACAGTCTAATAAAGACAGAGAAAGTGTCTGGTTCTGTGGAGCCTGTGTTAGAGTAGAATATATGGCTGTTACTGGAGATGAGACTGAATCAGGTATGGAACTGTCATTTTTAAGTTTTCCTTTCTAAGTGTTTCTCAGACTTTCATAGAAAATGAAATGTTGCATGCTGGCAGTAATTGAAAATGTATAGCTGCGTTGTTGTACAATTCAGATATCTATCTGCATCGTCTATATTTTGACGGCTAAATACATAATTTTTATACGTTTTGTTTTTGGGAGGAATGACTTTAAAGTTGGGTTGGTTAAATGTCTTTACAGAACTTTTAAGCATTGATAAAAACGTGTATGTAGTCTACCAAAGGTTCGCTTGGAGTCTTCAGAGTATTTTCTCAAGATACTGAGTGTTTTTAAGGGAACAGAGGAAACCAATAGCAAACTGAGACGTGCACTGACTGAGGGTTAATAGCTAGCTACCACAGAGGCACATTGCCCACAGTTCTTTCTGAGACTTTAACACCTTGCAAGAGGACTGTATAATTACCATTCAACATTCCTGTAGTGAAAAGCTAGACATAACTGTTGACCGAACAAGGCGGTAAGTGTTTGGTTAGCTTGCTCAATCCACCGGTACCGGTCTGCCTGCCCCCTGAAATGCTCAAACAGAATGCTTCTCTGGATCAGCGAGGGTGAGGGGTGGTGGATGTGTGTTGACGTCAATCCGGTTTCCTGGAAGCAGATCTGGGCAGGGAAATGAAAATGTGTCGAGTGAGACCCAGATTGACGTCAGCAGGGAGTCATGCTGTGATTAGGCTACAGACAGAACAGAGCCCTCTGAGAGCAGTGAGCACAGCGTAGGCGATGTCAGTTTTAGTAATCCACTCAGATGATGACAGAGAGCGAAGAGCTCAGCCTGGTGTAGCCCCTCACATCTGCAGGCTGATGCTTGCTCACTCATGTGTTAAAACACTAGTGCAGTGGTAGCATTTGGGCTATTATCAAGTCATAAATGTTACCAATTTTGTTTTTTTGTGAAAGCATAGTTGTTTGGTATAAGTGTTTGTTCTTGCCATATAGGTGCCTTCAGAAAGTATTCTTACCCCTTGATTTATTCCACGTTATACAGCCTGAATTCAAAATTGATTAAAAAAATTGTCTTACCAATCTACACACACTATCCAATGACAAAGTGAAAAGATGTTTAGACATTTTTACAAATGTATTGAAAATGAAATACTGAAATGTCTCATTTACATAAGTATTCACACGCCTGAGTCAGTACATGTTAGAATCACCTTATTCTTTAAACAATTCTTCAAGCTCTGTCAAGTTGTTTGTTGATTTTTTTTTTGCAGATGATAATCAAAATTTAAAACTGTAATTAGGCATATCAGGAACATTCAATGTAGTCTTGGTAAGCATCTCTGTTGTTTTAGGTTATTGTCCTGCTGAAAGGTTAATTTGTCTCCCAGTGTCTGTTGGAAAGCAAACTGAACAAGGTTTTCCTCTAGGATTTTTGCTGTGCTTAGCTCAATTCTGTGTCTCTTTATCCTCCAAAAATCCCTAGTCTATGACAGCACCCATAATATGATGCAGCCACCTCCATGCTTGAAAATATGAAGAGTGGTACTCTGAGTGTGTTGTGTTGGATTTGCCCCAAACATAACACTTTGTATTCAGGTCAAAGTTAATTTCTTTGCCACATTTTTTGCAGTTTTACTTTAGTGCCTTGCAAACAGGATTATTGTTTTGGAATATTTTTATTCTGTACAGGCTTCCTTCTTTTCATTCTTCACTCTGTCATTTAGGTTAGTATTGTGGATTAACAACTAGAATGTTGTTAATCAATCCTCAGTTTTCACATATCAGCCAGTAAACTGTGTAACTGTTTTTAAAGTCACCATAGGCCTCATGGTGAAATCCCTGAGTGGTTTCCTTCCTCTCCTGCAACTGAATTAGAAAGGACACCTGTCTCTTTGTAGTGACTGGGTGTATGGATACACCATCCAAAGTGTAATTAATAACTTCACCATGCTCAAAGGGATATTCGATGTCTGCTTTTTGCTATTTTTACCCATCTCCCAATAGATGCCGTTCTTTGCGAGGCATTGGAAAAACCTCCCTGGTCTTTGTGGTTGAATCTGTTTGAAATTCACTGCACGACTGAGGGACCTTACAATTATCTGTATGTGGAGTACAGAGATGAGGTAGTCATTCAAAAATCATGTTAAACACTATTATTGCACACAAAGTGAGTCCATGCAACTTATGTGACTTGTTAAGAACATTTTTACGCCTGAACTTATTTCATTTTGCCATAACAAAGGGGTTGAATACTTATTGACTCAAGACATTTCAGCTTTGTTTAGTTTTAAGAAATTATAAAAATAAAAAAAATCTTGCCCTTTTTCTCCCCAATTTCGTGATACCCAATTGGTAGTTAGTCTTGTCCCTTCGCTGCAACCCCTACGGACTTGGGAGGAGCAAAGGTTGTCCTCCGAGCCATGCGTCCTCAGAAACACGACCCTGCCAAGCCGCACAGCTTCTTGAAACACTGCTCGCTTAACTCGGAAAACAGCCACACCAATGTGTCGGAGGAAACACCTACCGAAGTCAGCTTGCAGGTGCCCAGCCCGCCACAGGGAGTCGCTAGAGCACGATGGGACAAGGAAATCCTGGCAGGCAAAACATTCCCCTTACCCAGACAACACTGGGCCAATTGTGCACCGCCTCATGGATCTCCTAGTCACGGCAGGCTGTGGCACAGCCTGGGATCAAACCCGGGTCTGTAGTGACACCTCAAGCACTGCGACGCATTTGTAAATATGAAAACATAATTACACTTTGACATTATGGGGTATTATGTGTAGGCTAGTGACACAATCTAAATTTAATCCATTTTAAATCGGGCTTTAACACAAAATGTGGAAAAAGTCAAGGGTTGTGAATACTTTCTGAAGGCACTGTAAGCATGATGATAGTTTGACACATCTTTAGTTCTCTCCTGTAGTTACGTTGCAGTTACTATTAGAGGAGATTAGAATGGTATTTATCAAAATACCAGCGATCAGATGAGAATCTCAATTTCTAAACCAAGGAGCACATTGGAAATAAGTGTATTTTACGCTTTTATGTGTTATCCTCAGATTTAAAATATATATGTATTTTGTATGTATTTTAAAAAATGTGTCTGAAATGTACAGTACCAGTCAAGACACACCTACAGATTCCAGGGTTTTTCTTTATTTTCTACATTGTAGAATAATAGTGAAGACATCAAAACTATGAAATAACACATATGGAATGATGTAGTACCCAAAAAAGTGTATAACAAATCAAATTATATTTTATATTTGAGATTCTTCAAAGTAGCCACCCTTTGCCTTGATGACTTTTGAGTGGTACGGTATATTGGGAAATAGATTAGAGGTATACAGTATAGAAAGTGAGTCGGAATGGGGGATCAAACCGCTCTCTTGGGGCAAATGTGGTTCAGGGGCGGCAGCACTACCACTAGACTACCCCTGGCAACTCAGGGATTTCTTTGTAATTTGAAATTGTTTTTACATTACTCATCACCAAATAATGTAGGCTGCTATCAGTGAGGCTGTCTCTTCTTTCACTTTTGATGGCAGTTATCCACCCAGTAACCAGATAATGACAATTGTCTTCACATAATTGTAGTAATTAATCCCTCCCGCCATCGCCTATAAAGCTAATATCCTCTCTATTCTTTAATGGCAATGTGCACGTTGATAGTCTGATAAAGACAAGAACACTGGTTACATAAAAAACCTCTGAACAAGCAGCTTATGACAACCAATCAGTGAAATGGTTTTTAATTGAGTTAGGCCTACTGTGTTGGGCAAGGTGATTGTCTCTCAATCCTGGTTGTTGGTGTTAAATCACAGGCCATTGGTTAATCTTTTTACAGAGGGGTCAAAGGTGAGGGTTCGTCATTGATGACGCTCTGAATGCATCCCAAATGGCACCATATTCCCTTTATAGTGCACTACTTTTGACCAGGGCCCAGAGGAAATAGGGTGCCATTTGGGATGAATTCTCACACTCTCCCAATACAGATTTGACAGAACTACTCAGAACTACTCCCTAACACAGCTGTGCTGTGATCTTAAATATGTCTGTAGAAAAATGACCATTTTAAATTAGGTTTGTTTTGCTTAGTTCATTTGTGTCTGTTGGAATCTTGGATTATCTGGTCATTTTAATAGAAAGAGTGGTCAGTTTTTTTTTTTTGCCGTTAAAAGGATTCCCATCTACTTTATTTGTATTTTGTGTTTGTCTAATTTACAGTTGCTTATCCTGTAAATAGATAGATAAGTAATCTTTGTGATTTGAAGGATTGAGTTAAAAAATACAGTATTGATTTTCACCCAGCAAGCTAAGTACAGGTGGTCATTACAAGTGAGAGTTTGTATTCCGATGTCCTGTCTGTCTCTCTGCAAGTGATGAACTTGATTTAAGTAAATGACTATCAAAACTAACCCTGATGTTCTGTCTGTGTTTTCTAGCTGCCACTGGAGATATGCCAGCATACCAGCTGCGTTCGCCCACATCGGGCCTACCCCAGGGCCTGGTGATGGCTGCGTCCCCAGGCTCCCTGTCCATGCACAGCCCCCCGGTGCACACTGAGGAGGTCACACGCAAGAGAGAGGTCCGCCTCATGAAGAACAGGTGAGATGGACGCAGTTGGCGTCCCAAATGGCACCCTATTCCCTTTACATTTGACCAGAGGCCCTGATCAAAAGTAGTACACGAGAGTAGGGTGCCTTTTGGGACACAGACGCATTTTACTTGAATTGCTCTGAATTTGGCTAACAACTGAGAAAGAGGGAATAGATTTCAAAATCATTCATACTCATCTTTCGGTTTCCTCCCTTTCCTGTAGATTTTTAAAGCACCCTTTTAATTGGTTAGCACTAAAGGTTGGGTGGATGTTATGTGAATCGTCTGAGGTGTATTTGTTCACTTTTGATTGGTGCTGAGTGCTGGAATTTCTCCCACTGACCATCTCTTTTCCCCTGTCTTCTCTAGGGAGGCTGCACGGGAGTGCCGCAGGAAAAAGAAAGAGTATGTCCGGTGTCTGGAGAACCGCGTGGGCGTGCTGGAAAACCAAAACAAGACCCTCATCGAGGAACTCCGAGCATTAAAGGACATTTACTGCCACAAGAACGAGTAGCTCAGTAGCTGTACTCAGCCTTGTGCCAGGAGAGAGAGATCCTACTAAAATGGCTCATATAGTTCCGTTTACAGACTGAATGCTCTAAAAGACTGGAACAAAAACTACTTTCACTGTCTCCTCCGCTTTTTCAGGCCCAGTCACTTTGATACTGCATCAGAGGTTGTCAGGCGGCCATAGGCTTGTGCTCTCCAGGCACAAGTCAAGTCTTGGTCTGGCCCAGGGCCCCTGTCTGTCCTCACTCATGCGCTTGCAAGTGAATATACAAGTGTCGCCCAGACGCGTTTTGCTTTTGCTATTTTCAGTGAGGCAACCAATGAGAAGCCAGCCTGCAGAGGAAAAGGAAGTACATGTGCTTCCTGAAGGCACACCGCTCACCACCACTGACTCACCACAGTGGAGAACCAAAAGCTAATGACCTGCGTTAGAGCCTCATTATCAGCCAGCAAGTTTGTGCAAGCAGACTCACCAGCAAGCCAACCTACCTTAGCCTAAGTGCCAGTCTGTTTATGCTATCATGCCAACTCCTTGTTCCTTATTGTCATGTTTGGCTTGACAATGAAACCAATCAAGTTGGCAAGAGCACCAATAGATCTAGGACCAGGCTAAACCTACCCATCTTTACTTTTCATTGCTAGCTCGAGTTGTTCTTATATTACTATATTTCTATTCTCATCTTGGCTGTTGTCAACATTCCTTTGTGAAATGAGATGAACCTCTTCTTTCAGGACGAAGTGTGACGAGTAAATACACTTTCTACATATTGAAGTTTTGGAATGCTGTATTTGGCCATTTGAGTCCATTCAAAAATGTTTTTGACTTAAAAACGGTTGCATTGGACCTTTATCTCCATAGCAACTAATTCCTGGGCTACAATAAAGTACCTTACTGTGATTGTTTTCAATTAAAGTGGTCAAAAATAAACCAACATTTGCTTCTTAGCAAAGAGCTATTTCTCAAGCAAGAATTTAGCTTGGGCTGTCTGGGAGTGGTATGAGCTGTTATTGGCAGAGAGGTTTGGAACGCTCTTTCTTACAGGTCTATTAACTAATTTACCACCAGGAAGACCAAAACACCATCTCACAAAAACAGGCTGAAATTTCAGATGTTTTTTTCAAACAGCTCTTCCACTAAAAGGGCATTTATTGTCATTTAAAAAAAAAAAAAAAGAATTCACAGTATTATTCCAACCTCATAGTTTTGAAATGATTTTAAAACACAGGCAAATCTAGTTTTTGACCGCACTGGGCCTTTTAATGTGTTACTTGAATTAATGTGTAAGACCCAGTGTCAAGTATCTAACATGCTGACCAAACCTCGCTTGTGCTGTCAAAAAGCATTAAACATTTTATGGCAATTTAGCTAGCTAACTTGCTGCTGCTAGCTTATTTGTCCTGGGATATAAACATTAGGTTAATATTTTACCTGAAATGCTGAATGGTCCTCTTTACCTGAAAGGTCCTCTACCAAATTTGTTTCTCCTCATCTCTCCTCCTTCCTTCAGGCTTCTTTTTTCTTCTTGAGACTTCATATGGAGGTTGGAAACCAACATTACTACAACCGACCGGAGTGTGGACCTCAGTTCATCTTTCAATCACCCACATGGGTATACGCTCCTAAAATCCAATGAGGAGATTTGAGAGGCAGGACTTGCAGCGCGTTGAGCGTCACAAATAGAACCAAGTTCTATTTTAGCGCCCGGCTACGCAGTTGCTCGCTAATGCGCGCAATGATTGAATGTCTTTTTACTTGATGTGCTCTTTTCAAATGGCACAGTTCAATTAAAAAAATAAACATGACATGCCCCTCAGAGGAATTTAAATTAAATAATTATATATTTATAGCCATCTGATGAATCTTATCTCACCAAGACCATGTTGACATGACTACTGCTATGCTACTCTTTCAAAATGGCTACATTTTCCATTTACTGAATGGCTCACCAATCGTTCTCCACTTTGTCTGTCTTGGAACATTACTGTGCTGTGCCAGTATACTGTACACATGTAAAAAAAAAAAAAAAAATACAACCACGGAAAGTACTGATGAACTAATGCTTGGGTATTTTGACTGTCTTTGTAAAAGAATGTATGTGAATTACTTTCTAATAACAGGTAGGATGTGTCCCAAATAGCCCCCTGTTCCCTTTTATAGAGCACTATTTTAACCAGTCTTATGGTCCCTGGTCAAAAGTAGTGCACTAAATAAGGAATAGTGTGCCATTTGGGACATGCATAGAGTTCATGACTGCTCTGTTTAAAGGGTATTGCTAATGAATGTCCATGAGAGTACAGACTTGACTGATGAGGCCGCTTCATTTTATTTTCTCACACCAGTTCTGCTTGCGTGGTTTTGCACCCTCCCACTTGCTTTGAATTTTGTGGTAACCTTTCTTTCCGTTTACATGTATATGTCCTTTGTATGTTGTCATGCCAGTGGTTATACATTTCAGGTGAGATGTCAAATCAGATGAAAAAGAAAATTGATCTCAGTAAATGTTGTTGGATAGATTTGAAGAGCATGTCAAACAGTTTAGCTCTTAACCAGCTGTACAGCGTGCATTGATCCCTGCTATGTTTGTAAATTGTTTAAAAAAATACTATTTCTAATAAAATTTCCAAAAGTTCATACCAGAATAGGAATTTGCAGTGAAAATGTTTGTAAGATTCATAGTCAGAAAACTATACACTATATGGACTGAAGTCTGTTCAACACAATGCCTTTGGGCTTACCACTGAAATCAGCCTGGTCTCAAAGACGTAACATAGTAAATTGGAGACTCAAATTATTATCATACACTACATGACCAAAATTAAACTCGGCAAAAAAAGAAATGTCCTCACTGTCAACTGCATTTATTTTCAGCAAACTTAATGTGTAAATATTTGTATGAACATAAGATTCAACAACAGACATAAACTGAACAAGTTCCACAGACATGTGACTAACAAATTGAATAATGTGTTCTTGAACAAAGGGGGAGGGTCAAAATCAAAGGTAACAGTCAGTATCTTGGTGTCGCCACCAGCTGCATTAAGTACTGCAGTGAATCTCCTCCTCATGGACTGCACCAGATTTGCCTGTTTTTGCTGTGAGATGTTACCCCATTCTTCCACCAAGGCAGCTGCAAGTTCTTGGACATTTCTGGGGGGGGGGATGGCCCTAGCCCTCATCCTCCGATTCAACAGGTCCCAGATGTGCTCAATGGGATTTAAATCCGGGCTCTTCGCTGGCCATGGCAGAACACTGATGTTCCTGTCCTGCAGGAAATAACGCACAGAACGAGCAGTATGTCTGGTGGCATTGTCAGGCTGGAGGGTCATGTCAGGACGAGCCTGCAGGAAGGGTACCACATGCAGTGTTGAGATTGCCTGCAATGACAACAAGCTCAGTCCGATGATGCTGTGACACACCGCCCCAGACCATGATGGACCATCCATCTCCAAATCGATCCCGCTTCAGAGTACAGGCCTCGGTGTAACGCTCATTCCTTTGACGATAAACGCGAATCTGACCATCACCCTTGATGAGACAAACCGCAACTTGTCAGTGAAGAGCACTTTTTGCCAGTCTTGTCTGGTCCAGTGACAATGGTTTTGTGCCCATAGGTAACGTTGTTGCCGGTGAGGAGTCTGCCTTACAACAAGCCCTCAGACCAGCCTCTCTCGGCCTATTCCGGACAGTCTGAGCACTGAGGGAGGGATTGTGTGTTCCTGTAACTCAGTCAGTTGTTGTTGCCATCCTGTACCTGTCCCGCAGGTGTGATGTTCGGATGTACCGATCTTGTGCAGATGTTGTTACACGTGGTCTGCCCCTGCGAGGACAATCAGCTGTCTGTCCTGTCTCCCTGTAGCGCTGTCTTAGGCGTCTCTCGGTACGTACATCACAATTCATTGCTCTGGCCACATCTGCAGTCCTCATGCCTCCTTGCAGCATGTCTAAGGCACGTTCACGCAGATGAGCAGGGACCCTGGGCATCTTTCTTTTGGTGTTTTTCAGTCAGTAGAAAGGCCTCTTAGTTATCATAACTGTGACATTAATTGACTACTGTCTGTAAGCTGTTAGTGTCTTCACGACCGTTCTACAGGTGCATGTTCATTGATTGTCTGTGGTTCATTGAACAAGCATGGGAAACAGTGTTTAAACCCTTTACAATGAAGATCTGTTGAAGTTATTTGGATTTTTACAAATTACCTTTGAAAGACAGAGTTTATATGTATTGCAAATTCATAACCTATTGTACAAATTGCAATTTATAGCGTATCATACGAAATGGATGGTGGACATCCACAAACCACACAAAGTAACGTATCATACCAAATGGAGGGAGACATATATACATGTACTATGTTATGTCTATCCTGAGTCTAGGTTGCAGAAAAAACGAGCACAATAATGAATACAAATACTAACCCACATCTAATTTATCTTCACCTTAACTCTGTCATCACAACATTGTACAACAGAAAACTGTTACACAAAACTTAACTGTTGCCTAGAGCAAATAACCTTAAAAACCTCGTTCCAACATTAAATTTTTTATTTAAACTATTTGGACAGAGAGTCATGCTGAGACAAATTCATTATGTTTGCCCAGGCATCAGATTGTGATCTATAATTATTTTATTTTTTTACCTTTATTTTACTAGGCAAGTCAGTTAAGAACAAATTCTTATTTTCAATGTCGGCCTAGGAACAGTGGGTTAACTGCCTGTTCAGGGGCAGAACGACAGATTTGTACCTTGTCAGCTCGGGGATTTGAACTTGCAACCTTTCGGTTACCAGTCCAACCACTAGGCTACCCTGCCGCCCCATAATTAGCGGGACTCCATATAAGAGAACGATTTACTACCCTTGACGTCCCAAGGAATATCAGTCACTTATAGAATTATTTCACTGTCTCTACCGTATATGATCTAAATGACAATAACGGTGTAGTGCTTTCATAGAGCAGCAATGCTGTTTATTAATAACTGGTTTCTGCTCTACAAACTGCCCTCAAGTTTCATTTGTTATTTTTAATCCTTGAATTTCTCATTTCTCTTATTAAAGTATTTTTGCATTTCTCTGAAAGAGTGCAGTACACCATTCTCTCTCTGTTTCAGGACACTGCAAAGTGGATGGGTTGGTACTGTAAACAGAGGACTTGGAATGAAACCTTTGAAACAATGGTGTTTTCCTTTACTATTGTGTTTTTGTAAAGCCAATCTGTGAACATCTCCTACGTGTTCGCTTCTCTCAGAGTGTATGTCCAACGCATAGATGAGGGTTTCACGTTTTTTGGCAAATGATTTTACTGGTACTGTACATTTAGGAGTTTGCCTAAAATGCTTAGTACATGAAGATTGCACCCGTCAGATAGGACCTATCAAAACTTAGAAGTTGAACAACTGGAGGTGGGTGTATATTTAATATTTTATTAGCAGCATTGCAACATCTCCTGAAGTTCATTCTGTTTGGTTGAAGTGGAAATTTCCACCTCAGGACAAGGCGCCATCGGGTAATGAAGTAATACACTGGTCTAATCCTGAAGCCTCTCCCTTCGCGAATAGTTCAACACTGACATCTTGTGTACAGAGGGTATTACTACATTTGGAAAACTCAACATATATCAAATCAAATCAAATTTTATTTGTCACATACACATGGTTAGCAGATGTTAATGCAAGTGTAGCGAAATGCTTGTGCTTCTAGTTCCGACAATGCAGTAATAACCAACAAGTAATCTAACTAACAATTCCTAAACTACTGTCTTATACACAGTGTAAGGGGATAAAGAATATGTACATAAGGATATATGAATGAGTGATGGTACAGAGCAGCATAGGCAAGATACAGTAGATGGTATCGAGTACAGTATATACATATGAGATGAGTATGTAAACAAAGTGGCATAGTTAAAGTGGCTAGTGATACATGTATTACATAAGGATGCAGTCGATGATATAGAGTACAGTATATACATATGCATATGAGATGAATAATGTAGGGTAAGTAACATTATATAAGGTAGCATTGTTTAAAGTGGCTAGTGATATATTTACATCATTTCCCATCAATTCCCATTATTAAAGTGGCTGGAGTTGAGTCAGTGTCAGCGTGTTGGCAGCAGCCACTCAATGTTAGTGGTGGCTGTTTAACAGTCTGATGGCCTTGAGATAGAAGCTGTTTTTCAGTCTCTCGGTCCCAGCTTTGATGCACCTGTACTGACCTCGCCTTCTGGATGATAGCGGGGTGAACAGGCAGTGGCTCGGGTGGTTGGTGTCCTTGATGATCTTTATGGCCTTCCTGTAACATCGGGTGGTGTAGGTGTCCTGGAGGGCAGGTAGTTTGCCCCCGGTGATGCGTTGTGCAGACCTCACTACCCTCTGGAGAGCCTTACGGTTGAGGGCGGAGCAGTTGCCGTACCAGGCGGTGATACAGCCCGCCAGGATGCTCTCGATTGTGCATCTGTAGAAGTACTTTTTACATCCGCAGATGTCACAAAGTGCTTACACAGAAACCATGCCGAAAACAGCAAGCAATGCAGATGTAGAAGCACGGTGGCTTGGTAAAACTCACTAGAAAGGTAGGTCCCTATGAAGAAACCCAGGGAGGTGCCATGGGCTCCCAGGTGGCGCAGCGGTCTAAGGCACTGCATCTCAGTGCTCGAGGCTTCACTACAGACCCTGGTTTGATTCCAGGCTGTATCACAACCGGCTGTGATTTGGAGTCCCATAGGACGTCCCAGCGTCGTCCGGGTTTTGGTTTAGCTGGGGTAGGACCGTCATTGTGAATAAGAATTTGTTCTTAACTGATTTGCCTTATTAAATAAAACAGCAGGGTCAAATAATAATAATAATCACAGTGGTTGTAGAGGGTGCAATGGGTTAGCACCTCTGGAGTAAATGTCAGTTGGCTCTTCATAGCCGAGTATGCAGAGGATGAGACAGCAGGTGTGGTAGAGGAGGGGAGAAAGAGAGTCCTCATGGGTGTTGGCTTCGAGTTTAGTCTCCATACTCCTGCTACTGCGGTCATATTCTAAAGTATATCTGATGTAAAGCCAAATCTGATCTGTCAATTAACCCCAGGAATCTGTAAACCTTTTGTGAGAATTTGACATGTCTTTGTTTGGAATGGCGTTAACATGTCTGTCCTGTCCGTACGTCTGTCTGGCATTAACAGATAAGGTCATATCATAGGCCTCCAGCCTGGCAGCAGGCCTCTTACAGTAGGCTAGTGGTTCATTTCCACTAAGGATTTACCCCAGCGTTTACCCAAAAGGCTAAGGATTTTCTGTTTCCATCTACCCGTGTCTCACTGTGCCATGGCTCCGGCAGACCTGCCCTGACTTGCCAAGGCGCTGGGTACTTTTACGCTAGCCTTTACATAACAATGGCTAACTGTGAACTTTAACACCTCACAAAGCAACAGTCTTGAATGATACAAAGGTTGTTGATTTTGCTCGCCACAAGTCTTTAGTGTTACACTCCTGATGGAAACACAATAACACTAGTGTACATTAACATGAAACACTGGTGACACCCTGGTGTGGGGGTAAGTCTAGATGGAAAAGCACCATAGGTGTGTGTTTTGTGGCTTACAGTATGACAGATCCCATTCGTCACAGTCTCTTTCTCTCTCGAGCCCATTGCACAGTCAAAGCCATGTCTAGCCATGTCACATTGATCTTGATAACTGCCTGTCTGAACTCATTACACCACTGTACACACACACTCTCGCTGTCTTGCGCTGAGCTAATTTGTAACCACTAACTTGATCTGGAACCTTTTCAAGCTACAACTGTGCTGCCTCTGTCATTGTGACAGCAGGAGCACCCATTTTATGTGCCATCATATTTGCCATAGTAGAGCGTCATTTACATTTTTGTTATAACTGATAAAAACAAAGATTGTTTATTATATTGACAAGATGGTCAAGTGACCATTGTAACAATGAAAATACATACTCTCAAAGATGGAATGCAGGCAGGAGGAGGCGAGATCAGGTGGGACCATTGTAGTCAATGAGAGGGCAGATATGTGTGTGAATAACAGGCCATAGTGATCGATATAGGACTCATCTTTGTATCTTATGTAATCCGTTATGTTACCAGCAAAAATAAGAAAGGATGTGTACGATAAATATTTGACAGTTCTCTGTTTTCTTAATGACATTCAAATCAGCATTGAAAAAAGACGTCAATTTAAGTTTGTTCCGCCTGAGCGAGTCTGACCACAAGTCAGAGACCACTATGATGCCACACCAAATGTGTTTGATGGATCGCGGGAAAAGAGCAGAATTAGGCTTTTGTAGGCTACAGTCCAACATATATCATTCAATGGTGCGACTACTGTCGGCATTCAAAGATTATCCAACTGGAATAAACGCCTGGAGGTAAGGACGACAGCAGTGGTGTATGGTGTAGTCTACGGCGATGCGGATAGCACTTATTATTGATATCTACATAGCACATGGATGTGAATCGCACTGCTGCTCTCTCATTTAGTTTTTTTGCGCCTTACGGCTTGTGGTTGTTGTGGATGGCTGTGCACAAACCTAAATGTGTTTTTGAACCCAATAATGGTTGAATTCAAGACGTTTAAGCTGCATATAAATCATTGTTTTTGAAACCAGTGGACAGCCAGTGAAAAATGCACCCTTGCAACAGCTGCATAGTGCGGATTCAAGGCTATGGAAGTGGGGCTTTTATTGCTCTATCTAATTCATTAAAATAAAAAAAACTAATAGGCCTAATGGACACATGCTCAAACTTGCACACTTTTGATAGACTTAAATCAAATTAAATAAAACTACCGATTGCCACTTTTAATCTGTAGTTTATACATTCTTTTCTGGACTTATAAATAATATATTGATTCTTGAAGAATATAACTTATGAATGCTTCATGAGGTTAGTTCAACTGTCGCACTCTACGAGAACCCACAATATAAGCTTGTTTTACTCCAATATTTGTAAACATTGTAAATGTAAACAAACGCTGTATAGCCTCATATCATGGTTAAAACAATATGTTTTATGTCATGGATGGTCAGTGCTTGCATCCTTAGCTCTGCCGATTAATCTGAGAGTGGAAAAATTTCTCAAGGCCCAACCCTCAGCTTTTTTTTTTACCAAAACAGAGGCAGGGCAACCGTTTTGTTATTGTTTCATCTGTAGATTTGCCCTTTAAACAGATGCATATTATCAATATATCAAAGTGTCACCAACAAAAATGTAAACAATAGGCCTATAGAAAATACAGCATTTGGCATTTATTTTTCAGTAGTGCTCAAAGCATGCCTTTCATTGAGCGCAGCATTTATTTTTGAACTCTAATTAATGAGCCCAATCAGTCCTCCATGACAACAAAATCATGTTCAGGTAAAACAACACCTCCACTCAGCTGATCCTCATCACTGGGGCCCCACAAGGGTGCGTGCTCAGCTCCCTCCTTTACTCCCTGTTCACCCATGACTGCGCGGCCAAGCACGCCTCCAAATCAAATCAAATGTATTTGTCACATACACATGTTTAGCAGATGTTAATGCGAATGTAGCGAAATGCTTGTGGCATTTCTTCAAGTTCCTCAGCGTACACACCACTGACAAACTGAAATGGTCCACCCACACAGCACTCAGACAGAGTGATGAAGAAGGCGCAATAGTGCCTCTTCAACCTCAGGAGGCTGAAGAAATTTGGCTTGGCAGTATCACCGCCTGGTACGGCAACTGCTCTGCCCGCAACCGCAGGGCTCTCCAGATGGTGGTGCAGTCTGCACAACGCATCACCGGGGGCAAACTACCTGCCCTCCACGACACCTACAGCCCCCGATGTCACAGGAAGGCCAAAAAGATAATCAAGGACAACAACCACCAGAGCCACTGCCTGTTCACCCCGCTATCATCTTGAAGGCGAGGACAGTACAGGGGTATCAAAGCTGTGACTGAGAGACTGAAAAACAGCTTCTATCTCAAGGCCAACAGACTGTTAAATAGCCATCACTGGCACATAGAGGCTGTTGCCTATATACATAGACTTGAAATCACTGGGCACTTTGAAAATGGAACACTATTCATTTTAATAATGTTTACATAGCTTGCATTACTCATCTCATGTATATACTGTATTCTATACTATTTTATCTTAGTCTATGCCGCTCTGACATTGCTCGTCCATATATTTATATATTCTTAATTCATCATTCCTTTACTTAGATTTGGGTGTATTGGGTATGTGTTGTGAAATTGTTAGATATTACTTGTTAGATTTTACTGCACTGTCAGAGTTAGAAGCACAAGCATTTCGTTACACCCCCTACACCCCATTTTGTTACACCCCTGCTAAACGTGTATATGACCAATAACATTTGATTTGGCTAATCTATACTTCCATATTTACAAGTCCTATTCTTGAAGATTAAGGGATATTACATTGATTGGAATGACTGGAATTCTGATAAACTTTGGTTTTTAATGTAAAGATATAATTTAATCATATTATTATAAGTAGTAGAAAGCGATGGGTTAGAAGAAGCCTTCATAATAACATGGATTACTCCTGCAGTTGATGTCATTCAATTGGTAACATTCATTTTTGCCTTCTTCTAATGCCTTTTAAGGGGACAGTAATCTAAAAGTAACAATGTAATCAGATTATGTTACTGAGTTTGGGTAATCAAAAAGTTACATTACTGATTACAATTTTGGACATGTAACTAACAACTGTAATGGATTACATTTAGAAAGTAAGTAACTTACCCAACCCTGCTCCCAACTCATAGGAAACCATACCCAGTTGACTACTTGGTGGAAGTCCTCAATGGCAATATCTATGTTACAACAGGTTTTAGCCATGAGGAGTCCTTTTTCTCTATAAAATCCAGCACAACTCCAATATTTTCAAAGTTGTCGAAATGTCACGTGCGTCCACTTATATCAGTGCATTCGTGAAAACCTAACCATTATGAAAATTAGATTAGATCAAATAAACCTCAAGTAGCAAATTAGCAATTCAAATGTTTTGTTTGCCAAATGCTACACTCCCTCATTGACCTCGATTCAAAAACGCTTATTTTCGTGGGCAGATTTTGAGAATAGTAAAACCTCTCGCTTCACTTCTTCCCCTTTGTTAAAACGACGACGTCTCGGACGTCAAGGGGAGTATTCATTACGGAAACCGTTTACCGTTTTTACAACTAAACGGAAGCACACAGAGAAAAACTAAAGTTTCTATCGGACAGATTCAGGTAGCTAACTCCCCATTTCATTTCATTTGCTTCCGTTTAAGAAACGTTTTGCAACAGAATTAGTGTAATGAATACGGCCCTGGCAAGCTGTTTATTATGCCGATTCTGTTGCAAATCGTTTTGCAACTGTTTGGACTAATGATTACACCCCTGGCACGTCTGATTTAAATAACAGTCAATAGCGTGGTTAATGCTTGAGCTTGGCAGACTGTGGAAACGAAGAGGAAGGCTGGCTGCAACGGTTTACAGTGTAAAATCTGTCATTTTTTCTCTGTTGAGTCTAGTCATTATCTCGTTGACTGTGCGAGGATTTATCAATGACAGCGCATTTACGTGCTGGTCTCACCCTTGGTGCTCTGATCCTCCTCCCCTCTTCAGTATCAATTTGAACCGACTAATATCATTCTTCGAAGAGAGCAATATTGGAAAAATGGGAAGCACGAGCTCTTGCTGTGTGTCTTCGAGCCCGAAGCTCCGGAGAAATGCCCATTCGAGGCTGGAGTCGCACAACCCGGAGCCGGAGTTGAGTAGGGAGGATACGGGCTGCAACCTGCAGCATATCAGCGACCGAGAGAATGTCGACGGTGAAGTATTTTAGGCAGCCCATATCTTAATAATAGCCTAATGTATAATAATATTAGCCTAAAGTTAAATGTGCCTGTGTGCTGGTGGTGAGTGTTTTGATAAATAACACGACTTTACCATTTTGAAGTTCACACTGAATTGTATTGCATTGGTTTGCCAAGTAACCTATAGCGGTAACATTTATTGGCAACATTGCTTAATTTGCTTTTAACTATTATAGGCCGACATTGGATTTATTTTAAGTATTCTTTATTTCCTTTGAGACTATCCAAATGTCATGCAGAAATCATTATTAATAAGCATATTCCACTTAGCTATGGTTTCTGTCCTCCCTCCATGGCAGTGGATCTGTTATTGACTTATAATGCTTCTAATATGACTGTTTATCTGAATGTGTGCTGTTATTACTGTACATGGGGTTAGGCAACATGGCAATCCAGTCTGCCTCTCAGTCCCATGTGACATGTTGCAATATGGGATTGTGTCCCAAATAGCACCCTATTCCCAATAAAGATCACTGCTTTTAACCAGAGCCTTATTGGTCCTGGTCAAAAGTAGTGCAACATATAAGGAATAGGGTGCCATTTGGGACGCCACCATGGTGCAACAGAGTAGACCGCATCCTCTTCATAAAGAAAGACGCCTTTGTGCTTCTCTTTGTTTTCAATTTCAGCATGAAAGACACCAATGGTGACATGGTATAGCACTCTGCCACACATGCTAACATGCATTACAATTGATCCATTCAAAGTGTCTACTAAATGGGTATAGCCTATTCAAGCTGAATGTCTCATGCAGAGATGCAACTCTCTGATATTGAGTGGTCTGCTTTGCAACATGCATTTCTGAATATCCATGATTGGCAAAGTCTGTACATTTCACATAAACCACTTTTGGTGTTTTCCCCCATTTCTCATCAGTATTTCTTGTGGATATGTCCGTTGACTGAAAAGGGGTCTGGTACCCATTTTGGTTGCCCGGTACTGTATATATTTAGGTGACATTATTCCACAATATGTTAAAGCCAATATTCTATGTGTTGCTAGTTCTAAAGCAGTAGAACATTTCAGGTGCTGGTACCGGTGTGTACCAGCCTTATTCAAACACTGGGTATGTCCAAGCCACTAGAACCTACAGTGGTTGATGGAGGCTGTGACTGTCAATACAGGCTCAGTACAATACAATACAGGCTCAGTGTCTCATTCTACCTTGGCTCTCCTCTTCTTGTTACTTCTGAGTGCTGGAATGGGACAACATAATCAGGTAGTGTGGGTTCAATATGCACAGCATGTTTTTCTCAGGCAGCCTTGCATGTCTCTGGAAACATTACCAATAACTAGAGGTCGACCGATTTATGATTTTTCAACACCGATATCGAATATTGGAGGACTAAAAAAATGCAGATTTTTTTATTTATATATATTTGTAATAATGACAATTACAACAATACTTTACATTTACATTTAACATTTAAGTCATTTAGCAGATGCTCTTATCCAGAGCGACTTACAAATTGGTGAATTCACCTTCTGACATCCAGTGGAACAGCCACTTACAATAGTGCATCTAAATCATTTAAGGGGAGGGGGGAGAAGGATTACTTATCCTATCCTAGGTATTCCTTGAAGAGGTGGGGTTTCAGGTGTCTCCGGAAGGTGGTGATTGATTCTGCTGTCCTGGCGTCGTGAGGGAGTTTGTTGCACCATTGGGGGGCCAGAGCAGCGAACAGTTTTGACTGGGCTGAGCGGGAACTGTACTTCCTCAGTGGTAGGGAGGCGAGCAGGCCAGAGGTGGATGAACGCAGTGCCCTTGTTTGGGTGTAGGGCCTGATCAGAGCCTGGAGGTACTGCGGTGCCGTTCCCCTCACAGCTCCGTAGGCAAGCACCATGGTCTTGTAGCGGATGCGAGCTTCAACTGGAAGCCAGTGGAGAGAGAGGAGGAGCGGGGTGACGTGAGAGAACTTGGGAAGGTTGAACACCAGACGGGCTGCGGCGTTCTGGATGAGTTGTAGGGGTTTAATGGCACAGGCAGGGAGCCCAGCCAACAGCGAGTTGCAGTAATCCAGACGGGAGATGACAAGTGCCTGGATTAGGACCTGCGCCGCTTCCTGTGTGAGGCAGGGTCGTACTCTGCGGATGTTGTAGAGCATGAACCTACAGGAACGGGCCACCGCCATGATGTTGGTTGAGAACGACAGGGTGTTGTCCAGGATCACGCCAAGGTTCTTAGCGCTCTGGGAGGAGGACACAATGGAGTTGTCAACCGTGATGGCGAGATCATGGAACGGGCAGTCCTTCCCCGGGAGGAAGAGCAGCTCCGTCTTGCCGAGGTTCAGCTTGAGGTGGTGATCCGTCATCCACACTGATATGTCTGCCAGACATGCAGAGATGCGATTCGCCACCTGGTCATCAGAAGGGGGAAAGGAGAAGATTAATTGTGTGTCGTCTGCATAGCAATGATAGGAGAGACCATGTGAGGTTATGACAGAGCCAAGTGACTTGGTGTATAGCGAGAATAGGAGAGGGCCTAGAACAGAGCCCTGGGGGACACCAGTGGTGAGAGCGCGTGGCGAGGAGACAGATTCTCGCCACGCCACCTGGTAGGAGCGACCTGTCAGGTAGGACGCAATCCAAGCGTGGGCCGCGCCGGAGATGCCCAACTCGGAGAGGGTGGAGAGGAGGATCTGATGGTTCACAGTATCGAAGGCAGCCGATAGGTCTAGAAGGATGAGAGCAGAGGAGAGAGAGTTAGCTTGAATGAACACTTATTTTAACTTAATATAAAACATCAATAAAATCAATTTAGTCTCAAATAAATAATTAAATGTTCAATTTGGTTTAAATAATGCAAAAACAAAGTGTTGGAGAAGAAGGTAAAAGCGCAATATGTGCCATGTAAAAAAAGCTAACGTTTAAGTTCCTTGCTCAGAACATATGAAAGCTGGTGGTTCCTTTTTAACATGAGTTTTCAATATTCCCAGGTAAAGAAGATTTAGGTTGTAGTTATTATAGGACTATTTCTCTATTTAACATTTGTATTTCATATACCTTTGTCTATTGGATGTTCTAATAGGTACTTTAGTATTGCCAGCCTAATCTCAGGAGTTGATAGGCTTGATGTCATAAACAGCTCAATGCTTGAAGCACAGCAAAGAGCTGCTGGCAAATACAGGAAAGTGCTGTTTGAATGAATGCTTACGAGCCTGCTGCTGACTGAGCAGTGGTAGGCAGTCTGCTCTATCAAATCATAAACTTAATTATAATAAACACACAGAAATATGAGCCTTAGGCCATTAATATGGTCAAATCTGGAAATTTTATCATTTCAAAAACAAAACGTTCATTCTTTCAGTGAAATACGGAACCATTCCGTATTTTATCTCATGGGTGGCATCCCTAAGTCTAAATATTGCTGTTACATTGCACAACCATCAATGTTATGTCATAATTATGTACAGTTCTGTCAAATTATTTACGCTCTTTGTTAGGAAGAAATGGTCTTCACACAGTCCGCAATGAGCCAGGTGGCCAAAACTGCTGCATATACCCTGACTCTGTTTGCATAGAACGCAAGGGAAGTGACACAATTTCCCTAGTTAAAAGAAATTCATGTTCGCAGGCAATATTAACTAAATATGCAGGTTTTAAAAAATATACTTGTGTATTGGTTTTAAGAAAGGCATTGATGTTTATGGTTATGTACGCATTGGTGCAACGACAGTGCTTTTTTTTTTGCGAATGTGAATTTAACAGGCTCCGCATCGATTATATGCAACGCAGGACAAGCTAGATAACTACACATGGTTGATGATAATACTAGTTTAACTAATGATTATGTTAAGATTGTTTTTTTAAAATAAAATACGTTTAATGCTAGCTAGCACCTTACCTTGGCTCCTTGCTGCACTCGCATAACAGGTAGTAAGCCTGCCACGCAGTCTCCTCGTGGAGTGCAATGTAATCGGCCATAATCTATCCAAAAATACAGATTACCGATTGTTATGAAAACTTGAAATCGTCCCTAATTAATTGGTCATTCCGATTAATTGGTCGACCTCTACCAATAACCCCTCTGCATTTGACATTTAGCTGGAAGACTGGCGCATATCTCTCCTACAAGTACAGTACCAGTCAAGGTTTGGACACACCTACTCATTCAAGGGTTTTTCTTTATTTTTTTTTACTGTTTTCTACATTATAGAATAATAGGGAAGTCATCAACTATGAAATAACACATATGGAATCATGTAAGCATAAAAAGTGTTTAAAAAAAACCCCCCAAATATATTGGAGATTCTTCAAAGTAGACACCCTTTGCCTTGACCGCTTTGCACCCTCTTGGCATTCTCTCTACCAGCTTCACCTGGAATGCTTTCCCAACAGTCTTGAAGGAGTTCCCCCATTTGTGGCGCACTTGTTGACTGCTTTTCCTTCACTCTGCAGTCCAACTTCTCCCAAACCATCTCTTTTGGGTTGTGGTTTGGTGATTGTGGAGGCCAGGTCATCTGACGCAGCACTCCATCACTCTCCTTCTCGGTCAAAGAACTCTTACACAGCCTGGAGGTAGGTTGGGTCGTTGTCCTGTTGAAAAACAAATGATAGTCCCACCAGATGGGTTGGTGTATCGCTGCAGAATGCTGTGGTAGCCATGCTGCTTAACTCTGCCTTGAATTCTAAATGGATTACCGACAGCGTCACCAGCGAAGCACCATTACACCACCTCCTCCATGCTTCACGGTGGAAACCGCACACGCGGAGATCATATGTTCACCTACTCTGCGTCTCACAAAGACACAGCGGTTGGAACCAAAAATCTCAAATTTGGACTCATCAGACCAAAGGACAGATTTCCACCAGTCTAATGTCCATTGCTCGTGTTTCTTGGCCCAAGCAAGTCTCTTCTTATTGGTGTCCTTTTAGTAGTGATTTCTTTGTAGCAATTCTACATGAAGGCCTGATTCACTGTCTCTTCTGAACAGTTGATGTTGAGATATCTTACTTGAGCTCTGTGACGTGTTTATTTGGGCTGCGATTTCTGATGCTGGTAACTCTAATGGGCTTATCCTCTGCAGCAGGGTCTGGGTCTTCCTTTCCTGTGGCTGTCCTCAGGAGAGACAGTTTCATCATAGCGCTTGATGGGTTTTTGCGACTGCACTTGAAGAAACTATCAAAGTTCTTGAGATTGTCTGCATTGACTGACCTTCATGTCTTAAAGTAATGATCGACTGTCATTTCTCTTTGCTTATTTGAGCTGTTCTTGCCATAATATGGACTTGGTATTTTACCAAATAGGGCCATATTCTGTATACCACCCCTGCTGTGTCACAGCACAACTGATTGGCTCAAACACATTTAGATGGAAAGAAATTCCACAAATTAACTTTTTAGCAAGGCACACCTGTTAATTGAAATGCATTCCAGGTGACTACCACATGAAGCTGGTTGAGAGAATGCCAAGTGTGCAAAGCTGTCATCAAGGCAAAGGGTGGCTACCTTGACGAATTTCAAATATATTTTGATTTGTTTAACACTTTTTTGCTTACATGATTCCATACATGTTATTTCATAGTTTTGACCTCTTCACTATTTTACAATGTAGAAAATAGTAAAAAATAAAGAAAAACCCTTGAATGAGTAGGTATGTTCAAACTTTTGACTGGTACTGTATGTATAGGGAGGGAGGTTAAAGAAGAGTGAGAGTACTGGGGACTGCTCATAGTGTGATTGGAAAGGAGCGTGTAGGTGGATGAGTTGGGTGTTGTTCAAATGCCGGCCGTAAGACCCTGGTCAAAAGTAGTGCACTATGAACGGAATATGGATCCATTTGGGACAGAGGATGTGAGGTCAGACAGTATGAAGATGGGCTGCTGAATGTTAAACTTCTCAGCGGGCTGTTTGTCGCTGTCCTACCACAGCAGCAGGCCTGAAGAGGTAGATGGGTAATGACAAATCACTGCTGAGAGAGAGAAACTGATGCCTCTATGTTGACTCTTATGAGAAATATAAGTCTATCACCATTACGATACTCATGTCAAAATAGTTCTGAATCACATAAACAAACTACAACTTTAGAACCATCTATATAAGCAGTATAAATTGTTTAGAAGGCTTCACTAAGCATTGAAAGTTGCAGTTTATTTAAAGTGGGATCTAGTTCTGTTTGAGAAGCCTCGCGTCTGAGCCAGCCAGCCTGAGTTATGTTATTTTACAATCCATTTAGGGCTTTGTGGCCCTGTCCTAACGTTATTCTCCATCTTGTGTTCGTAAGCATAAGATCAAGTCTCTTACTTACTCTGTATGAACTGATGTCTTGGGGAAAGGAAAATACCTAGTCAGTTGTACAACTGAATGCATTCACCTGAAATGTTTTCCACATTTTAACCTGGCCACTATGAATCAGAGAGGTGCGGAGGGCTGCCTTAATCAACATCCACGTCTTCGGCGATCGGGGAACAGTGGGTAACTGCCTTGCTCAGGGGAAGAACGACAGATTTTTACCTTGTCAGCATGGGGATTAGATCCAGTGATCTGACGGTTGCTGACCCAACGCACCTACCCAGCCAGGCTACCTGCCGCCCCTTGGCTGATGCTCAGTCGACTTCAGGTTGGACATGCCAGGCAGGCTGCTTTTGAAGAAATTTAGAGCAAGGCTTACTTTGGGCAGAGATGGCTCCTAGGTAGTTCTGCCTCTCACAGGTTTGAGACCCAAATGGCACCTTATTCCCTTTACAGTAGTGATATGGTGGGGGGGACCGATAGTTGCATATCGGGATATTAGTTCTGACTTTTTCCACATGTTTTACAGCCTACATTAAAAAAAATATATATTTTGTCACTGGCCTACACAGAATACTCCATAATGTCAAAGTGGAATTTTGTTTATTTTTATACTAATGGTGACTTTAAATCTGTTAGATTTTAATGACTTTGATAAGAGAACTGAGGATGGATCGAGTACATTGTAGTTACTCCACAATACTAACCTAATTTGACAGCGTGAAAATGAAGCCTGTAAACAATATATTCCAGAACACACATCCTGTTTGCAACAAGGCACTGAAATAATACTGCAAAAAATGTGGCAAAGCAATTCACCTTCTGTCCTGAACACCGTGTGAAGTTTGGGACACATTTTTAAGCGTAGTGGTGGCTGCATCATGTTATGGGTATGCTTGTATTCTTTAAGGACTGTGGAGTTTTTCAGGATTGAAAAAGAAACTGAATGGAGCAAAGCACAGAAAAAATCCTAGAGGAACACCTGCTTTCCAACCCACACTGAGAGATTAATTCACCTTTCAGCAGAACAATAACCTAAAACACAAGGCCAAATCTACACTGGATTTGCTTACCAAGATAACTGTGAATGTTCCTGAGTGGCCTAGTTAGTTTTTAGTTAAATCTGCTTGAATCTCTATGGCAAGACTTAAATGTTTGTCTAGCAATGATCAACAACCAATTTGCCAGAGGTTGAAGAAATCTGAAAAGAATAATGGGCAAATATTGTCCATTCCAGGTGTGCAAAGCTGTTAATCACTCACAGCAGTGACTATAACATGTTTTGATTCAGGGTGTATTTCATTTTCAATAAATTCCTAAACATGTTTTAACTTTGTCATTATGTGCTATTGTGTGTAATTTGGGTATTTTATTAGGATCCCCAATTAGCTTTTGGGAAAGCATCAGCTACTCTTCCTGTGGTCCACACAACATGAAACATGACATATTAAAGAACATTAATAGATGAGGACCGTACACAAATATAAACACAACATGTAAAGTGTTGGTCCCATGTTTCATGAGCTGAAATAGAAGATCCCAGAAGTGTTCCATACACACACAGCTTATTTCTCTAAAATATTGCACACACATGTTTACATCCCCTATTAGTGAACATTTCTCCTTTTGTCAAGATAATCCATCCACCTGACAGGTGAGATGTATCAAGAAGCAGATTTAAACAGCATGATCATTTAATGGGTGAACCCTGTGCTGGGGACCACAAAAGGCCACTCTAAAATGTGCAGTTTTGTCACAACACAATGCCACACATGTCATGTTTTGAGGGAGTGTGCAATTGGCATGCTGACTGCAGGGAAGTCCACCAGAGCTGTTGCTGGAAAATTGAATCTTAATTTCTCTACCATAAGCCACCTCCAATGTCAGTTTAGAGAATTTGGCAGTACGTCCAAACGGCCTCAACCGCAGACCACGTGTAACCACGCCAGCCCAGGACCTCCATTTTGTTTTTTTACTGTTGGATCATCTGAGACCAGCCACCTGGACAGATGATGAAACTGGGATTGCACAACCAAAGAAATTCTGCACAAACTGTCAGAAACCATCTCAGGGAAGCTTATCTGTGTGCTCATCGTCCTTACCAGGGTCTTGACGTGACTTCAGTTCGGTGTCAATCTACTTCAGTGGGCAAATGCACACTTTCGATGGCACTGGGACGCTGGAGAAGTTTGCCCTTTATGGTTGAATCCCGGTTTCAGCTGTACCGGGCAGATTGCAGACATCATGCATGACATCGTGTGGGCAGGTGGTTTTCTGAACAGAGTGCCCCATGGTTGGGTTATGGTATGGGCATGTATAAGCTACACACAATGAACACAATTGCTATTTATTGATGTCCATTTTGAATGCACAGAGATCCTGTGACGAGATCCTGAGGCCCATTGTTGTGACTTTCATCCACTGCAATCACTTCATGTTTCAGCATAATGCACTAGGCAAATGGTGGTCATTCCAGATACTGACTGATCTTCTGTTCCACCCCCCCTACTTTTTTTAAAGGTATCTGTGACCAACCGATGCATATCTGCATACCCAGTCATGTGAAATCCATAGAGTAGTGCCTATTAAATTTTATTTCAATTTACTTATTTCCTTTTAAGGAAATTGTTGCGTTTTACATTTTTTGTTCAGTGTACAACAATTTAAAACCGGCACCGGTGGGTGAGACATGTTTAATCCATTTTGAATTCAGGCTGTAACACGAGGGGTATGAATACTTTTTGAAGGCACTGTATAACGTATTGTTTTGACTATCACAATATTATTTGACTGTACCTGCACCAAAACTCCAGTATTTTTCCTTCACAGCTTGTTCTCCTTTTTAAAGCTGCAATATGTAACTTTTTGGGCGACCCAACCAAATTCATGACATCTAACATTTCTAAGGAGCTGTAGATATGTTCTCTGTGCACTATTTCTATGCATCCCATTAAGTTGGTGCCTATTTTACTTTCGGTTTTGTACACCAGCTGAAAATGCAATGTCATTGGTTGTCTATATGGTACAATGATTCACGACACAATACATTTCTTGTTTTGTCACAACCAGAAATTAGTCAAGCCTTTAGAAAACAACAGGAAATGGTGGAGCGATTTCTGCGTATCGCATATTTTAATAGGGAGCCAATTTTGTTTTCAGCTTTTTACTGATCAAAATCTTGTTCCTCTGCAGCAGACATGGTGAGCAATATATTTGGAACATCAAATCGCAATACATATGACATCGTGATAATCGCAGTACATGTCTCCTCATTCCCTGAGTAAAGAAGAATACCAAGTGTCTGTCCTATATTCCAGGAAACATCCTTGACTAAATTAAATGTCTTTCTGTAGTTAAAATTGAGAGGGCGGGAGAGGTCTCACACAAAGCTTACTGTGTTCCTGAATCTTCCCTTAGTTCATTCTGCAGACTAGGGTGCAAGGCAGCATCCACTGATGCTCTTATTTCAGTTTATGGATGTAGGGAGTCTATCCTCTCTGACTCACTGACCAAACATGCTGGGTGCTCATTACGTGGATGTAATATCATCTTGAATGGGGAAAATAACTTCTGTAGCCTTTTGTTGGCGATCTATAGCTCAAGTCCTCCCCTTTTTCATATTTGTGACTGCAGTGGCTAGATCCCATTCACGACACTAATTATTTGGGGCAGAAGGAACACTGCATTGATTATATGGTCAGAAACTGTCGCTCTAAAGAAGAGGTTATGAATCTGCACGAGTTCATTGCCATATTGTTCTCCCCCATGTGAGTAGTCTGTTCATTTGTACATGCAGTAGTCAACTGGAAGTAAGATGCAGCATTTATTAGCAATAACGTTCTCCTCAACTGTCTGTTCTCCGGTTGGCGCACCGTTTTTTTAGTATCTTCAGAAGTAATTCATACCCATTTGACTTATTCCACATTTTGTGTTACAGCCTGAATTAAATTACACTGAGCAAAAATATAAACACACAATAATTTTACTGAGTTACAGTTCATATAAGGAAATCAGTCAATTGAAATGAATGAATTAGGCCCTAATCTATGGATTTTACATGACTTGGAATACAGATGCCTTAAAAAGAGAACCGATCCAGAAATTGCTGGATATTGGCGGGAACTGGAACACGCTTTTGTACACGACGATCCAGTGCATCCCAAACATGTTCAATTGGTGAGTATGCAGGCCATAGAAGAACAGACATTTTTTAGCTTCCAGGAATTGTGTACAGATCCTTGCGACATGGGGCCTCTACTATCATTCTGAAACATGAGGTGATGGCGGCGGATTAATGGCAGGACAATGGGCCTCAGGATCTCGTCACGGTATCTCTTTGCATTTAAATTGCAATTGATAAAATGCAATTGTGTTCATTGTCTGCAGCTTATGCCTGCCCATAACATAACCACTCTGCCACCATGGGGCACTCTGTTCACAACTTTGACATCAGCAAACCGCTCAACCACTCAACGCCATACACGCTATCTGCCCAGTTTATTTTTTATTTATTTAACCAGGAAGGGCTCATTGAGATTAAAATCTCTTTTTCAAGAGCGCCCTGGCTGAGATGGGCAGCACCAAGTCATTACAAAAAAATTACAGACAGACAACATGAACAACTACAAGTAATCTAGTAAAAACCATTGAATTCACAAGAGTATAAAACAGCAAATTAAAAACATTAACAGGTCAGGGAATCAGCCTCAAAATCCTTCATCAGTGATTTCAAAACACCAATCGGGACAAATTCTTCCAGTTTAAAAGTATTTTGTAAGGTGTTCCAAGACGATGGCGCAGAGTACATAAAAGCCCTTTTACCCAATTCAGTTCCGACATTTGGAACAGTTAGCAGGATAACGTCCAGCGAATAAAGAGAGTACCCACCACATTTCTGAACAATTAAAAATGCACAAATAAAAAGGTAGTAAACCCAAAATGGCTTTGTAAATAAAAGCATACCAGTGACTGAGCCTACGAGTGACTAGAGAAGGCCAGCCAACCCTGGTATACAAAGTGTAGTGGTGCGTAAGGGTTTTGCAGTTTAAAATAAATCTCAAAGTGCCATGGTAAAAAGTGTCAATTGATCTCAAACATTGAGCGGAAGCATTCATATATATATATATAATTTCCCCATAGCCTAGTAAAGGCATAAATGTAGCTGATACTAGCCTCCTCCTGGCTTCAAAAGAAAACCGGCCTTATTCCTAAAATCTCAATTTCAGCTTAATTTTTTTGTAAATTCCAAGATATTTATGAGGTTACAACTTCAATCTCCTTGCCCTTACAGGTAGTAATGGGTGAAAGGTGCAGATGTCTATTTCTTGCATTAGTAAACACCATTAGTTTTGTCAGTATTGAGGATAAGCTTCAATTGACACAAGGTATGTTGAACAGTATAAAAAGCAGTTTGCATGTTCTGGAAAGCTTTTGTAAGAGATGAGGCACAACAGTAAATAATAGTATCATCAGCATAAAAATGAAGTTGTGAATTTTCAACATTTTTGTCTTCACTATTTTTTTTATATAAATGATTAAGAGAGGACCAAGTACAGAGCCTTGGGGCACACCATTCAAGACAGAAAATTTAACAGACATAAGCCCTTCAAATTGAGTGCACTGAGTTCTATCAGACAGATAGTTAGCAAACGATGCAACTGCATGCTCCAAAAGACCTACACTCGACAATCTCTGCCTTAGTATAGCATGATCAACTGTATCAAAAGCCTAAGAGATCAATGAAAATTGAGACACCGTGCTGTATTTTGTCAATGTCTTCCGTGATATCATTTAAAAACTTCATGGCTGCTGTAATTGAGCTATGCTTCTTCCTGAAGCCCGATTGGTACATTGATAAAATAAGAGTTTCTATTTACTATTTTAGCTGTTCACTTACAAGAGTTTACAGTATTTTCGCCAGGGGTGACAGCTTTGAGATTGGGCTATAATTATTTAAGAGTTAGCTCTCCCCCTTTTTAAAAGTGGTAGGACAAATGCTGATTTCCAGATTTTTGGAATTTCATTACATTCCAGGGTTAGATTGAACAGAGCTGTAAGTGGTTCAGCTATGAAATCAGCTGCCAGATTTAAAAAGCACAGATCCAAAAGATCAGGACCTGTAGGCTTTCTCTGATCTAAGGATTGCAGGGCTTTATGTACCACCTGCACTGAGAATGGCAAAAAGCTCAAAGTTTGACCAGTTCTCACTGGTTCATCCACACAGGGTTGTACAGAGACGGAGGACACAATCAAACAGCATACTAGATGATACAAAGTACTCATTGAAACCATTCAGCATTTCAGTTTTGTCATATACAGCAACAGTCCTTCAAAACACATGACGGTAATTCATTAACATTACTGTTACCAGACAGACTTAATAGCCTTCCAAAACTTTCTAGGGTCATTCAGGTTATCAGTGGTAACTGACATAAAATATTCAGACTTGCCCTTCCTGAGAAGAAAAGAACACTTGTTTCGTAACTGCCTAAAAATAAGCCAATCAGCATCAGAACATGATTTCCTTGCTTTAGCCCAGGCTAGATTACAGTCGTTAATAATACAAGACAGCTCAGAAGAAAACGATGGATTATCCCGCCCTTTAACCCTGAACCTGCGGAATGGGGCATGTTTGTTTACTATTTGGCAAAAACCATCATGAAATAATTTCCAGGCAGTTTCCACATCAGGGATAAGCTCAATCTTGCTCCAGTCAAAATAAAACAAATCATGAAAGAAAGCCTGATCATTAAAATACTTCAAATTTCTCTTACGAATAAAATGTGGGTTTGTCTTTGGAACCTTAGTATTTCTAACAGCACGATGGTCACTTAAATCATTACAAAAAACACCAACCGCAGAATATTTGTGGAACATTTGTCAATATCAAATCAATCAGGGTAGATTTATCTGGGCATTTAAGATTTGGGTGAGTGGGTGAGTTAATCAACTGGGTAAGATTCAAAAAATAACAAAACATTTTTAAATCATCAGACACCAGCTTTAACCAACACCAGTTGAGATCACCAATCAAGATAATTTCACTGTAAAGAAGTATAGACATAAGGTGCGTCAAAGAAGAAAATGCATCACCGAGAGCAGAGGGGGGTCTGTAACAGCCAATCACAGTTACGGAGAGGCCCTTTGAAACCTCAATATTCAAAGCAAGAAATTCCAACTGTTTACAAATAGTTTCAGACTTTGCCACACTTACAGGGAATTTAGTTTACATACAGTGGGGCAAAAAAGTATTTAGTCAGCCACCAATTGTGCAAGTTCTCCCACTTAAAAAGATGAGGCCTGTAATTTTCATCATAGGTACACTTCAACTATGACAGACAAAATGAGAACACAACAACGAAGTTACGCAACCATAAATAAATAGGTTATTAGTAGGTTAAAATGTACTAGTCACAGACAAACGACTTGACATGCTGCCATCTTGGATTATAAGTTGTTACCGAGGATAGTGCAGTTGAAACCAGGAGTCAGCTGTGAAGAGCACACTTCTCCAGCATGCCAGTGGCCATCGAAGTTGAGCCTTTGCCCACTGAAGTCAGTTACGACGCCGAACTGCAGTCAGGTCAAGAGCCTGGTGAGGATGATGAGCACACAGATGAGCTTCCCTGAGACGGTTTCTGACAGTTTCATCAGCTGTCTAGGTGGCTGGTCTGAGACAATCCCACAGGGGAAGAAGCTGGATGTGGAGGTCCTGGACTGGCGTGGTTACATGTGGTCTACGGTTGTGAGGCTGGTTGGACGTACTGCCAAATTATCTTATGATGTTGGAGGTGGCTTATGGTAGACATTAAATTGTCTGGCAACAGCTCTGGTGGACATTCCTGCAGTCAGCATTCCAATTGCACACCCTCAACTTAAGACATCTTTGGCATTGTGTTGTAAACAAAATGGCACATTTTGATGTCCTTTTTTGTCCCCAGCACAAGGTGCACCTGTGTAATTGTGATGTTTATTCAGCTTCTGTCAGGTGGATGGAATACCTTGGCAAAGGAGAAATGCTAGCTAACCGGGTAGTAAACCAATTTGTGCACAATATTTGAGAGATGCTTTTTTTGTTTGTATGGAACATTTCTGGAATCTTTCAGCTCATGAAACATGGGACCAACACTTTTTTTATATGTTGCGTTTTTATATTTTTTTGTTCAGTGTAAACAGACAATACCCCACGTGTGTTTAGAAATTGTTGAAATTTCTTAAATGAAATATCTAATTTACATAAGTATTCACATGTTAGGATCACCTTTGGCAGTGATTTAAAGCTATTACTCTTTCTGGGTAAGTCTCTAAGAGCTTTACATACCAGGATTGTAAAACCATTTTCACAATATTTTTAATATTCTTCAAGCACTGTCAAAATGGTTGATTGCTATACAGCCATTTTCAATTCATGCCATAGATTTTCAAGCAAATTTATGTCAAAAATGAATTTTTCTGAGTGGCCTAGTTTCAATGTCATCTTGGTAAGCAACTCCAGTGGATATTTGGCCTTGTGTTTTAGGTGATTATGCTGCTGAAAGGGGAATTTTTCTCCCAGTGTCTGTTGGAAAGCAGGCTGAACCAGGTTTTCCTCTAGGGTTTCTGCGCTTAGCTCTATTCAGTTTCTTTATAGAAGGAAAAACTCTCTAGTCCTTTGCCGAAGACAAGCATACCAATAACACGATGCTGTCACCACCATGCTTGAAAATATGAAGAGTGGTACTCGGTGATGTGTTGTTGGATTTGCCCCAAACATAACACTTTGTATTCAGGTCAAAGTTAATTTCTTTGCACATTTTTTGCTAATTTACTTTAGTCCCTTGTTGCAAACAGTATGCATGTTTTGGAATATTTTTATTCTCTACAGGCTTCCTAATTTTCACTGCCATTTTAAGTTAGTATTGTGGAGTCAGTACAGTGTTAGGTCATCTTCAGTTGTTTACTTCTATCACAGCCATTAAACTTTGTAAGGCACTTTTTTTGTAAGGCATTGGAAAACCTCCCTGGTCTTTGTGGTTGAATCTGTTTTGAAATTCAGTGCTCGACTGAAGGACCTTACAGGTAATTAATTCCATGTGGGGTACAGCAATGAGGTAGTCATTCACAAATCCTGTTAAACACTACTATTGCGCACAGTGACTCCATGCAACTTATTATGAGACCTGTTAAGCAAATGTTTACTCCTTAACTTATTTAGGCTTGCCATTACTAAGGGGTTGAATACTTATTGATTCAAGACATTTAAGCTTTTAATTTTGTATTAACTTGTCATTTTGTGTGTGTAGGCCAGTGACGCAGTGACTCAATTTAATCCATTCTAAGTCTGGGCTGTAACACAACAAATGTGGACAAAGTCAAGGGGTGTGAGTACTTTTCTGAAGGCACTGTACATGTACATCACTGCCCATCTCAAATACAGTTTTTAATTATCAGATATAAGATGGTGCTTACTGCTCATGCCTTGAGGCAAATGTCTTGTGGTCTGAGACAAGGTAGACACATCACAAGCTATGTGTGCGTCAGGCCTATTGAGAAGTTTATATTTAGACTGATGTGAAGCTGTTAAACTAGTCTGAAAACCCCCTGTTCCTTCAACTGTATGACACTCTGTTCTTTTCCACCACTTTGAACTCCATTTCTATTCCCTCCCTCCTTTTCTGTCTGCACACACTGGTCTCGTCTGTAATTATGCAAATGAGAGAGGTTGAAATAAGCTCAGACGCTGTCATATTTCCTTTTAATACCCCAAGTTGTACTTAAATGCGAGTTGGACTTAAATGGGCACGTTTATCCCCTATGGTGCTCCTTCACCTCTACTCTAATATTACCCTCCCGTCCTCACCCCTACAACTGTCGCTTCAGTCTTCAGTTCCATTCACTCCACACAATGACCCCCCCGGCCCCCTTTCATCAGCTGCTCAAAGCATCCTGGCATAATAAACAGAATTATAAACAGCATGTACAAATAGATCCTCTGGCTGGTTAGATTGTCCCCATCATCCTTTTCAATCTCCATGAGTCACACCAGGGGGATGCATAATAATAACCAATAAACACAGGTCTTTGAAGGTCACATGTCCTCCTGTGGTTTTGGGAAAATATGTGAAAGCTCAAACAAAATTGTGATTTTGATGAGGGGGGGGGGGTAAACCTTTTGTAAAACCTTTTTTATAAACCAATCATCTCTCATTGATATACCTGGAATTAGTTTGTCCTTACTAGAGGTCGACCGATTAATCGGCATTGGCCGATTTTTAATTGGGGCCGATGTTAACTTGACAAATCAGCCTTTTTGGACGCCAACTATGGCCGATTACATTGCATTTCACAAGGAAACTAAGTGGCAGGCTTGACCACCTGTTACGTGAGTGCAGCAAGGAGCCATGGTAAGTTGCTAACTAGCATTAAACTTATCTTATAAAAACACTCAATCTTCACATAATCACTCATTAACTACACAACTAGCTTGACCTGCATTGCATATAATCAATGCTGTGCCTGTTAATTTATAATCGAATAACAGCCTACTTCGCCAAAAGGGTGATTTGACATAGACAATACAGACTGGCGGATTGATTTTATTTTTCTCTGTCGATTTTGTGATCAGGTTTCCTTGCGATTTTGACCACGGAACTCGTTCTGTTATAGTCACAGACACCATTGAACCAGTTCTAGAAACTTCAGAGTGTTTTCTATGCACACATACTAATAATATGCATATACTATATTCCTGGCATGAGTAGCAGGACGTTGAAATGTTGCGCGATTTTTAACAGAATGTTGAAAAAAGTAGCCCGATCTCTGATGTTTTAACAAAAGCACAATCTTTGTACAAATGTACCTAACCATAAACATCAATGCCTTTCTTAAAATCAATACACAAGTGTATTTTTTTTAAACCTGCATATTTAGTTACAAGAAATTCATGTTAGCAGGCAATATTAACGAGGGAAATTGTCACTTCTCTTGCGTTCATTGCAAGCAGAGTCAGGGTATATGCAACAGTTTGGGCTGTATATACAACAGTTTGGGCCACATGGCTCGTTGGTGTGAAGACCATTTCTTCCTAACAAAGACTGTAATTAATTTTACAAAATTATGATGTAACTTTGAAGGTTGTGCAATGTAACGGCAATATTTAGACTTAGGGTTGCCACCCGTTCGATAAAATACAGAACGGTCTGTATTTCACTGAAAGAATAAATGTTCTCCATCACTGGTGTTTTTGCATTATTTAAACCAAATTGAACATGTTTCATTATATATGAGACACAATAGATTTTATTTATGTATTAAGTTAACAATACGGAATGAACACTTATTTTATTTTAATACCCCGAGTTGTACTTAAAATGCGAGTTGGACTTAAATGGGCATGTGTTTTATTGGTATTGGCTTTTTTTTTGGTCCTCCAATAATTGGTATCGGTGTTGGAAAATCATAATCGGTCAACCTCTAGTCCTTACCCATTGAGGAGATCTGTCTAAAAAAAATAATAAATGACGAAATTTTGTGGAATGGAGAGCAGTTAAATTCCCACTGTTATGGTCTCTCCCTTTACTGCTAATGAATAATTTCAAGCAGATTGAGCCTTTGCAGGCATACTAGAGGTGTGTGATTGAGTAATTGACTGTTATTTACTCCCATCTTTGAGCATCTCATCACTTTAATAACCCCTTTTTTAGAAGCATCAGTCTCATTGGTCTTATATAATGTGCTCGGAGGAAATCATTGACTGATTACTGATTTTCACTGCACATTGATTTGTAGTCAAGTGCTATCATACAAATCTGAGTTGACATACCTGTGTGATGTTGGGTAAGATTCTTGGAATCTTTATTCCGAGAAATGGTCTTCTCAGGGCAACTCTGAAGCAATCAGTTACATACAGTGCATTCGGGAAAGTGTTCAGACTCCTTGACTTTTTCCACATTTTGTTATGTTACAGCCTTATTCTAAAATGTATTAAATAGTTTGTTTCCCTCACACAATACCCTATAATGACAAAGCAACAAACAAAAAAACATCACATTTATATAAGTATTCAGACCCTTTACTCCAGTACTTTGTTAAAGCACCTATTGGCAGTCTTTTTGGGCATGACGCTACAAACTTGGCACACCTGTATTTGAGCTTCTTACATTTTTCTCTGCAGATTCTCTCAGCCTCTGTCAGGTTGGACGGGGTGCGTTGCTGCACAGATATTTTCAGGTCTCTCCAGAGATTTTCTATCGGGTTCAAGTCCGGGCTCTGGCTGGGCCACTCAAGGATATTCAGAGACTTGTCCCGAAGACACTCCTGCGTTGGCTGTGTGCTTCGGGTTGTTGTCCTGTTGGAATATGAACCTTCACCCCAGTCTGATAACCTGCTTCAGAGCGCTCAGGACTTCATCAAGGATCTCGCTGTACTTTTCTCTGTTCGTCTTTCCCTTGATCCTGACTAATCTCCCAGTCCCTGCCGCTGAAAAACATCTCTACAATATTGGTGGAGTGCTGCAGAGATGGTTGTCCTTCTGGAAGGTTCACCCATCTCCACAGAGGAACTCTGGAGCTCTTTCGGAGTGATCCCCGGGTTCTTGGTCACCTTCCTGACCAAGGCCCTTCTTCCCCGATTGCTCGGTTTGGCCGGTTGGCTAGCTCTAGGAAGAGTCTTGGTGGTTTCAAACTTCTTCCATTTAAGACTGGAGGCCATTGTGTTCTTGGGAACCTTCAATGCTTTTTTTTGTACCCTTGCCAAGATCTGTGCCTCGACACAATCCTGTCTTGGAGCTTTCCGGACAATTCCTTCGACCTCATGGCTTTGGTTTTTGCTCTGACGTGCTGTCTACTGTGGGACCGTTTTATATAGATGTGTGTATGCCTTTCCAAATCATGTCTAATCAATTTAATTGACCACAGGTGGACTCCAAGTTGTGGAAACATCTCAAGGATGATCAATGGAAACAAGATGCACCTGAGCTCAATTTCAAGTCTCATAGCAAAGGGTCTGAATACTTATGTAAGGAAGGTTTTTATTTTTTAATAATTTTGCAAAATTAAGAATAACCTGTTTCCACTTTGGATTTATGGGGTATTATGTGTAGATTCTTGATTATTTATTTATCCACTTTAGAATACGGCTGTAACGTAACAAATTGTGGTAAAAGTCAAAGGGTCTGAATACTTTCCGAACTCACTGTATCTGTTCATATACACCCATAGTATTATACTGAGGTAATGTACAAAAGCACCGCCAGATTACACATGAAGTAGTCTTGAGTCCCAGCATTTCCCTGATTTATCCTTTTCATTTAGGGGATTTCATTGATACTGTACCTCTTCAAGAAGAGCCCACATTGATCTGAGAGACATTGATTGGGACATTGATTATGCTTCCCTTCTGCATGGGAATTTGCTCCAGGTCCCCTGGGTTGAACTAGGTGTTTGTCCCAAATGGCACATTATTCCCTAATATAGCACACTACTTTTGGCTAGGGCCAATAGGGCTCTAGTCTAAAGTAGTGCACTATATAGAGAATAGGGTGCTATTTGGGAGGTGGCCCCACGCCATTCTCAAGTCATTTTATTTAACTTTTTCTTTATTCAGGGGAACCCATTGAGACCAGTGTCTCATTTACAATGGTACCCTGAGGACAACAATGCAACAAATTTTAATGTTCAATAAAAATAAAATACAAATTACAGAATCATCACTAAAGCTTCAAACACCACAAATACAATTATTCACATTTAATCCAAACAGTTGCAATTCTCATTTAAATTCATTCAACATTAAAGTCCTAAACTGCCCTAAAGGCAGTTAACCATCTCTGTGAATGGGTTTGGTATCTCATATTTTAACAGTGACGTGAGGTAGATCAGAAGCTTGTTTAGTAGAAAGGGTGTACAGTAACAAAGGGTTGATGAAGTGATCTACGGGACTTTAAAGAGGTCAAGCCAACCTTTTGATACAGGGTACAGTGTTGTATTAAAACGGCCACCTGCGATAAAGTGAAGGGTGCTATGGTACACTTCATGAAAAGGTTTAAGAATAGTGGCTGCCGCATTCTGATTAAATTGTGTCACCAGAGTCAAGAACTGGCAGTAAAGTTGACTGTACAATCTGCATCCTGCTGTTTAGGGAGAGGCATGATCTATTTCTATAAAATACGACTAATTTAAATATCAGCTTAACTAGCTCATCTGTATGTTGTTTTTTTTTAAATACTTTCCAATTCAAAAGTCCAGATATTTATAGGTGGAAACCTGCTCGATGAAAGAACCATCCAATGCACAAATGTGTAAGCCAGCTGAAATAATAATAATATTTTTTGAGAATTAGAAAACCGTATACATTGACTTTTTCCAGCATTAAGTACCAATTTGAAATCAACAAGGACTTTCTGCAAGGTGACAAAATAGCCTGGTCAGCTATAGGGGCAATGGCATACATACTGTACACTGTAAGTGTCATCTTTATTTGACTGCTACAGATTTTTGCAGATAAAACAATATTATTTATTTAAAGAGGACAGGCCCCAAAATTGACCCCTGTGGGACACCTTTAGAAAGATCACGGTAACTTGACTTGACACCATCAGAAAGCACACATTGTGTCCAGCCGGACAGATACTGTAGTTCCGAAACCACTTGCAAGATGCCTGGTCGAGTCCCATTTCAGACAACCTTAGGGGATGGTCGACAGTATCCGAGGCCTTGGATAGGTCTGTAAATACGGCAGCACAGTGTTTCCTGTGATTGAAGCAGTTTAATATATCATTTAAGACTAGCGTAGCTGCTGAAATGATGCTATGTCCAGTTCATAAACCAGACTGGTATAATTTGAAGTTAAAGTTCTTAGCTGAGAGTTTGCCAGTGATTTTATAATATTTTTGCAAGATCAACATAGGTTGATGTACATCCAAGATTTGATCACTTTCCAGAATTTAGCTGGATTTCCACCACTCAGATGCACAATTCAAAAGTTATGTTGACTTTGCAAAATAAAACTTGTGACATTTTACATGAATCATTCCAAGGCCACAGCTGCAGGATCTCAGATCAGATGGAGTCTAACACAAACATGCCATGATATGTAGGTAACCCTGTATATGCTATAGCCATGTGGTTTGCTTGAGATGGAATAGATACAAGATTGCTGAGAACTGTGCCATTTGGTCTATGCTTTGGAAGCCAAGCCAGTGAAAAAAATGCCATATTATAACTAGGTTTGCAAAGGGTCAGAAACTTTCTGGAATTTTTCCGAAAATGTTACATGGGAAGTTAAGCCCTGGAATTTGTGGGATTTTTTTTTGTGTGGGATACAAATAAGGCAATTCTAGGCTTGTGGCATATTTTGGTTAAACTATCCCCAATTCAATGGAATTGCAACCCTCTGCATGCACAGTGCATTCTTCCATCACATGTACAATGCACTCTTCAGTCACATGTACAGCTGATTCTCAAGATCTTGCACACTAATGAGATGCTATTGAGCCCACACTACTACACTGTCTGAGCCAAGGACTACATACTTTCTGGTAAGTTTTGATTACAATACTGGGTGGGGTGAATATATTTTGACATGCATGATTTTTTCGTTAACTTGTAGCCAACAGCAAAGTGTGTTTTTAAATCATATCTAACTTGTTAAAAATTTCTGCTCATTAGTTTTTGCTACCATGTGGATTTTAGCTTGCTTGAGCCTGAGTGTTAATTCACGTTTCCATACATGTTTCATTTTAAAACATTTATCTTACCAAGGAGTTGTTTAATCTAATTGCTTAACTATTTATCTGTACATGGAATTGTTTTGGTTTAAAAAAAAACTATTTTTCTAATCTTTACAGGAATATGCCACTGGCACTATCTGATGTGTGGAAACATTTCACAGTAGCTAATATAGAAGGGAAATCTGTGTACATTTGCAAATACTGTGCCAAATCATATGTGAAGAATGCAACAAAGATGCAGAATCATCTGACCAGTGCATAAAAGTCCCTCTACACAACAACCAACCTCTGACAAAAGTCCCTCTACTTCTATTCGAGGTGAAAATGATGAACCAGACACCTTATCGATAGTAACAGCTCATGGTCCTCCTGGAATCAGAAGTTTTTTTTCTTGACTCAATAGAGGAACGTAGTCAGAGAAATGCTGATGAATGTCTTGCTCGAGCTTAGTGTGAAACTGGGTTCACCTCTGATGCACACAGGCAATGTGTATTGGAAGAGATTTCTGAATGTTCTTTGCCCAGCATACACCCCTCCAACCAGACATGCTTTATCTACTCATTTGCTGGATGCAGAGTTCAACAGAGTTCAAGTGAAGGTCAAGCAAAGCAGACTGTATTGCAATCATCTCTGATGGGTGGTTGAATGTTCGTGGGCAAGGAATAATTAACTACATCTCCACCCCTCAACCAGTATTCTACAAGAGCACAGACACAAGGGACAACAGACACTACGGTCTCTACATTGCAGATGAGCTGAAGGCAGTCATCAATGACCTTGGACCACAGAAGGTATTTGCACTGGTGACAGACAATACTGCGAACATGACGGCTGTTTGGTCTAAAGTGGAAGAGTCCTACCCTCACATCACACCATTGGCTGTGCTGCTCATTTATTGAATCTGTTCCTCAAGGACATCATGGCACTGAACACAATGGATACACTCTACAGGAGAGACAAGGAAATGGTTAGGTATGTGAAGGGTTGTCAAATTATAGCAGCAATCTACCTCACCAAGCAAAGTGAGAAAAATAAGAGCACCACATTGAAGCTGCCCAGCAACACCCATTGGAGTGGTGTTCTCATCATGTTTGACAGTCTCCTGGAGGAGGAGGTGTCTCTCCAAGAAATGGCCATATCAGTCTGTTGTTATGGACAGCCCCATCAAGAAGATCCTCCTGCATTATGTATTTTGGGAGAGAGTGGTAAGCAGTCAAATTCTTGAACCCTACTGCAGTAGCCATGACATGGATTGAGGGAGACAATACCATCTTGTCGGCTGTTCAGACTCTGCTTGCAGATGTAAGAGAAGAAATTTGTACTGCCATGCCCACTTCACCATTGTTCCAAGCAGAGTAAACAGCTGTTCGGAAATGCATCAAAAAGCATGAAGACTTCTGCCTGAGGCCCATACACGCTGCAGCGTACATGTTGGACCCCAAGTATGCTGGCAAGAGCATCCTGTCTGGTGCAGAGATCAACAAGGCCTATGGTGTCATCACTACTGTGTCTCGCCACCTTAACCTGGATGAGGGCAAGGTTCTTGGCAGTCTGGCGAAGTATACTTCCAAGCAAGGGCTTTAGGATGGAGATGCAATATGGCAGTCATGCCAACATATTTCATCAGCCACCTGATGGAAGGGACTTTGTAGATCTGAGGCTCTTTCCCCGGAGGATCATCCTCCAAATCCCAGACACATCAGCCGCCTCAGAGCGCAACTGGTCCTTGTTTGGGAACACACACACCAAAGCACGCAACAGGCTGACCAATACAACGGTTGAGAAATTGGTGGCCATCCGGGCAAATTTGAGGCTTGTTGAAGATGGCTCGTTGTCAGGCTCAAAAAGGTTGGAAAGTGACTGTGAAGATGAGGCCTCAGTCTGATGTACAAGGGGTTGACATTGAGGAGGTCCAGGGAGAAGACATGGAAGCCTAAGTGGAAGACAACCAAAGCTTTTGTTTCTAGACAATCATTTTACAGATGTATGTTGAAACCATTTTTGGGAGATGCGATGGATCATTGGGGATCATTCAATATTCCATTTTGTTGTTCAGTGAAATCATCCCATGTGAAGAGTCAACTCATTTAATTAAAGTTCAATTCGTAAATAAATAGTTTAGTTTTTTCTATTGGGGGGTTTAATCATATGCAATTGTCTACTTATGATAAGGTAAAAGGGTTGTTTTTCTCCATATGGTAAATATGTCCAATGCAAAAAACTATTACATTTAAATGGTATTAATATGAATTCCCATATATTCCTGTTATTTCCCACGGAAAGTTTCCACCTCCTGAATATTCCCCAAAATGTGCAACCCTAATGAGAACCTTTTTGTTGTGATAATAGTATTTGCTCGATAACCCACAAACTCCACTCTGAACCTCAGCCAGTTCTACTGCTTTGTTTCATTGTTCCTCCTCTCAGCAGGGATTGATTTAGACCTGCCACACCAGGTTGGTGCAATGATCAGGTAGAACAGAAAACCAGCAGGCTCCAGACCTCGTAGGGTAAGAGTTGAATACCCCTGCTCTATAACCTGCTAGTTCATATGCCTTGCCACCTTGATATATAGACCTAAAGGCAGAGACCATAAGAAGACAGTGGCAGATTAAATTCAACCCCACTTGTTTCATCACAATACCAGAGAGCAACCTCTTGTCTGGTGAAGCCGCCAAAGCATACTGCATGTAACAAACCTTTACATGACCTACAGCATGGTCAAGCAAGTTAATGTTTCCGACAACTTAATTTTGAACGACGGAGAGCAGGTCGAAAGAGAATAGGAGCTGCCTGCACTCTTTCAACTTCAACATCATCAAAACACCTCTGCTTAGGCTAATACAGTGGACTAAATAGTTTTTGGTATATTTTATTGTCAATCAACATAAGCTAAATATGATGTGGCTAGGTCTGGTCTATAGTACAGATGTTTTCATTTACTTTGTCTTGATATACACAGGCACTCAAGTGGATGAGGGCTTTGCAATTTTGGAACACAGAATATACCATATGAGAATTTAATGTGGTGGCTAGGAATTAATGCCTCTTCATATGCACCGTGGCTTTGCCTGAGAACACACACTGGTGTTCCCCCTCTGACATTTTATGTGCGCTTGTGTGTGAATCTGACGCCTTGGGCGCCCCTGTCCGATATCAGACTGACTGAGGTTGCTTTGGCCTCAGTCCAGCCCCGTCAGCTCAAGTTGTCTCACCTCTTGTTGATTTGTTGAGCTCATGGTGTTTCTGCTGTAATTCTTCTGGACAGAGGATTCCTCAAATTATGCCACAGCTGAGCAGTTTGTGTCCGAAAGGCACCCTATTCCCTATACAGTGCACTATATTGAATGGGGTGCCATTTGGGACCCTTTCTTTACCAGACAGAGCTCAGTAGCTCAGGGCTTTAACTGGACCCATCCACCACACTCTTACACCATTGTTCGACTACAAATGCTGACTGTGTCTGTTGAAATGGTACTAGGGGATTGGATGATGGGGTAAACATCCCAAATGGTACCCTACTCTTATATAGTGCACTACTTTTGACCAAAATCCTATGGGCCCTGTTTAAAAGTAGTGCACTGTATAGGGTGCCATTTGAGGTGCAGGGGTGTTTTCTAAGTGACAGGATGGATGCTACAGACGGGAGTTTGGGAGTGGTAGATGTTTTTGTTATTTCTCTCTTCTGACATTTGTGTGTCTTGCTTTGGGTTGGGAGTTTATAAAGTGTGATTCTGTTGACAGTTGACACAAAGATGCATTAATGTGCAAAGTAGTTTACAGCAAGTAAGAGTCAGAAATATATAGTGAGATCCACAGACAATAATGGCAGTAACTAAATACTCATGCTGACATCACCATACTATACCATTCTTAGGACTTCCCTTGTAATGTGATTTGAAAGGGAACAGTTCATACAGACAGAGGGTAGTGGAAGCAAATGTGTTATTTCTTGAGGGATTTTCTATCATTGCCTCACACTTAAGACATGCAGATCAGATGTTAAAGCTTTACATGCATTAAATGGCAGCTATTTATTTTAGAATTGACTGCTCTATCAACCTCCCATTTATCGTAATGGAAATATTATCACACTGACAACATTTTGTTTTGGCAATGGCTCAAATCAAAATGTGTTGCTGTAATGACTCATTAAATCCATTCAATCCCTATTGGTAAGTCCGAAGATACGTAACATCAAAATTCCATATGTCAACAGACAAGAGCTGGTGAAAAAATAAGTTTGCTACTGTGACCACCCTCCCTCCTTGCCTGCCCAGTCACCCACCGGCCTCCAGGGTTTCCGAACAACTATGTGACTGTGATTTATGTGCTCTGTCTGTCGGTCTCTGTGTGTTTTTTTAAGAGTCCTATTGTCAATTCATGAAGCCGATCAGAAAACAGCACTACAGGCTGCTAGCCAATAGCCATCTCCTCTTGCACAGGCTGCATCCTCAAATGGTACCCTATTTCCTCCACAGTGCACTACTTTTAACCGCAGACTTTTGACCAGAGCACTATGGGCCTTAGTGCACTACTTTTGAAAATGAAGGAATGGTGTGCCAATTGGGACGCCGCCTCTGAATCTTTGCTAAAGTTTACCTGCTGAGCTAGATATTCAGTATCAGCATTGCTGGCTTTGGCACTATTCCATTTTACTATTCCATTCTTATCAGTTGACTGCTGATAAGTGTGCTGAAGTTCAGTCTCAAATACATGTTCTATAACAGGGTTTCGCAACTGGTGGCTTGCGGAACGAATTTGGCCCTTGTTGATTTTATTTGGCCCCCTAAGGTTTCTGAGCAATTTTTATATATTTTTTTTTTGTTTTTGTTTTTTTCCATTGTTGGACCTACAGGCCGTGCTTGACTTGGGCCAGAGCTGTCCTGAGCGCTGTACTGGCACCTACAATTTTTGGGAAATTGCGTACCAGCTCCTCTAAACAAACAAAGTGGTCTATCACTGTCCCGGATTCACACACAGCGTAAAACGATTGATCAAATAGGAATCAAGGTGGGATCTGCATTGACTAGCAATGGAGAGTGGGATTTTTCACTAGTCTGTGAAAACGTTGTGTGCAGATTGATAGTGCGCCAGCCTGAAGTTGTCAAATGAGTGTTCTTATGGTCATGAAAATCCTGGAAAAGGCATGGAATTTTAATATTGTTTTCCTTTTTAAATATATTATCAATGACCTTAAAAATGTCTATCAACCATGATCAGAATTAGGCCTCTCTGTATGTGCATCATCTGCGTGTGTGCCAGTGGTGTTGCCTGAGGGTAGGGGGACATTTCAGCAGCAGGTAGCCTATAAAATAATTATAGACTAACTATATAGCCATACTACCTCACTAGTTAACAAATTAGCTCTAAGCATTAATGGTGTTGACTCGCTGTCGCCTTTCCACCGGCACTGTTGAGAAATAAATCTGACACCATTATTGGAAAGCTGGGATTCCCCTCTATTAAAAAGCGCCAGTTGGCACATGTTTTTCTGTTGCTCATAAGATAAGCATTTGATTTCAGTCTTGAAGTGTTTCCTGACCGATTCCGCATTTGGTTAATGATGTTTGTCACCATTAGACACTGTAGACACGGAAGCAAATTTCGCTTTCTCAAAATCCTCACAATGAATCTAAGATAACTAATTACAGATTTCTTGAGTTTTGATGTTTTTGCAGAGGAAGTTTTTAGTTGTGCAATTTTACATTGAACTATTGTGTTTGGTGCTGTATTTCTCAAGTAAAAAAAATGGGCAAATCCAAACCTGCATTTACCCTGTTTTAGACATGACTGACTTTGACCATAGTTCTCCTATTTATACTTTGTATTCAATTTTGACACTAGAATAATGGGTTTTGACTAATATCGATGCCACCTAGGCCATTTTTCAAAGGGATTCGCTGCTTTTTAAAGGCATTCGCACTTTAAACACTAGGCTAGCCATGTAATTCCGACCAACGTTAAAAATCTTCGAAGAATTGACAAATTAACAAATGACTTCCATGCTGTGCCTAGACCTCCCCTGAAACATTATCATTTTAGCCTTAAGATTAAGAGATAAACATGTCTTCGTTAGCTACCTTGCTTTGAAATAGCCTACCATATCCATTTTATCCCTGATTCATTGAATGAGGGAATAATTGTATAAAGACATAAAAGTAGACCTATTTTGGTTGCAATATTTTTATCAAGCGTGGTTAACCATCCTCCAGGAGAGTTACTAGGTGTGCAGGCTTTTGTCTGAGCCCCGTTCTAATGCACCACATTGTACCCTAAACATCAGCTGCTCAACAGGACCTTGATAAGCAAGCTTGGGTGTGTTTCCAGGTTGCATCAAAAGCCTGCACGCCAGCAGCTCTGCAGATGGAGGATTGACCACATACAGTAGCTTAACAGTGCAGTTAATCTACTTTGTATGGGGTCAAGTGCCTTGATCAAGGGCACAATGGCAGGAGATGGAATGCAACCAGAAGAAATGCTTAGGCTGCCCGCCCAGGGATTTCAATGACCGAAAAATCCCTGTAAACCAGGTTTACAGTAAGCTGTAAGCTTGTGGTCACTGTACATGTGTTTCTATGAATGCTTGGAACATCAAAGAGAACACCGGGTAAATGACTCACTTAAAGCACTTCCCTTTCAAGCCCACCTCTCCCATGTTTATCCTAGATATTGCACAGAAAGAAAACGGATTACTGAAACAAGTTGAAACATACTGTTCAAGCCAACCCATTTCAATATGTCACAATACTTGTTCTCAGGATTAACATGGGCTAATTTGTTAACACTATCAGGGCCAATTAAAAAAATAAACAATTCCAACACAAGTAAGTTGTGGTGGATGTCTTTTTGGTGGTGGACCATTCTTGATACACACGGGAAACTGTTGAGCGTGAAAAACCCATCAGCGTTGCAGTTCTTGACATAAACCGCTGTGCCTGGCACCTACTACCATACCCTGTTCATAGGCATTCAATCTTTTGTCTTGCTCATTCAGCCTCTGAATGGCACACGTAGACAATCCATTTCTCAAGGCTTAACAATCCTTCTTTAACCCGTCTCCTCCCCTTCTTCGACACTGATTGATTTGAAGTGGATTTAACAAGTGACCTCAATAAGGGATCGTAGCTTTCACCTGGATTCACCTGGTCGGTTTATGTCATGGAAAGAGCAGGTGTCCTTAATGTTTTGTACACTCACTGTATTTCACCATGAAAGCAATTAAAGAAATGAATGATGCTTTTACAGTGGTTCGCCCTGGCACTTAGTACAACATTTTTTGGGGGTCAAATATATTCCCCCTGTGCTGCAGACAGCTGTATCGATCCACTAATATGGGTTGTAAAGGTCCAGTGCACTACTTTTGTGAAAAAAAGTGTAATTTTGGCGCTGCAGGCGGCTTCTATCCATCCGCTAATACCGGGGTTGTAAAGGCCCGGTGCACAACTTTTGTGAGAAATGTTTATTTTGTACAGTCAATAATTGATTGGATATGTAGTGATTATGCCAACACAGCCAGATATGTACTGTTTTGTACCCGTAAGCTTTTTCAAACTGACTTGTATTTGTTAAATAGGACTTTATTAATATAATGAGTAATCCAGGAATATCATGAGTTAATTGACTCAAAACTTGAAAAAACTCTAAAGAGCACAATGACTACAATAAATGACTACTGGACACGAAGGGTCCATGGCGCTCCTTCTCACCACTCGATTGGCACTGCTCAGGAGAAGCGGTCCTCCATTGGAATTAATGGAATACACTATTTCAATTAAATATTTCAAGGACAAAATTTACATGCATTACATTTTTTTAAAATTATAGTTTAAGGATTTACATATATATGTTTAAGTATGATTTAATACTGGAATGGGCAGCTTTGATGGGGTAGGGGCCAACAGAATTCAGAACATTTTCATTTTAGAGAATTTGCAGTACGTCCAACCGGCCTCACAACCACAGACCACACGCCAGCCCAAGACCTCCACATCCGCCTTCTTCACCTGCGGGATCGTCTGAGATAATCCACCCAGACAGCTGATGAAACTGAGGAGTATTTCTTTCCAATAAAGCCCTTTTTATGGGGAAAAACTCATTCTGATTGGCTGGGCCTTGCTCCCCAGTGGGTGGGCCAGTCTCCCAAGTGAGTCTATGCCCTCCCAGGTCCACTCGTGGCTGTGCCCCTGCCCAGTCATGTGAAATGGGGACCCCCCCCCCCATCGGTTGTTAATTTGACCACGGTTACGACAAGTTTAGAAAGCTGGCTAGACTAATTTAACAATTAAAAAAAATAATAATAATAATAATCTGACATGAGCTAATGGAGTGACTCATTGACTGACATCACAAGAGAAACATCTGATGCACAACCAAATTTCGAAATTGCACCTTTTATGTATTCTACTATTCTAACTTTTTAACAGTAAGTTGAGGGACCGACCCCGACTGAAACATACATCCGCTGGCCTATAGAAGAGGGGGCCGCCAGATGCCCATCCCTGCATTGGGTCTGTAATAAAATAAACGTGTCAAAAAAATGAAGACGTTAATAAATGCCTTTTCTACAGCTTCCAAGATGGAGGCGTGGTGGCTTCAAAACAGCACCCCCTGTCAGTCATTGTGTGTATACATCTTTCTCATTAGTCCTTACATTGAACACTCACTCACAGGCAGGCATGCATGCATGCTGCAGGAATCCGCTTTGCTCACTCTTGGCATTCTCTCAACCAGCATCATGAGGTAGTAACCCGGAATGTATTTCAATTAACTGATGTGCCTTAAGTTAATTAGAAAGCACTATAAAAATCTAATTATTAAATGTGGAAATTGTTAAACGTTGTCCTTGTACATAGTTGTTTGTTTTAACTTTGTAATCATCGGTTTTTGTTTGACATACACACATCTGAGTCTCCGCATCATTCTGTTCCTGTGGAATTTCCCCCCTTCCTCTGGTAGTGTGCTCTGTGGTAGTTCCTCCTGCAGGATGAGTGGGCAGGGCATCCCTGCAAGCATGGATTAAAAGGCTGCACTCTCATATCCTTCCTGTCTGCATGCTGTCAGGGATGATGCCAGTTAATCTACATTGCTTTGTGTCCCAAATGGCACCTAGGGCACTGGTTAAAAGTAGTGCACTACTTCCATTTGGGATGGAACCCACTGTACTGCAAAGTGAGTTCATGTTTGATAGGGGGAAATTAGGCGTGAATGATCGTTCATGCATTACGTATAGAATCTTACAGTATCTAGGCAAATTGATTGTGTATTATCAGCTTTGCTGTACAGAAAATAGACCTCTGTTGGTACCTTGTCCATGCTTCAGAACTGCAGTGTATTTGTTGTGGAATGCCTGACCCCCCCACGAAAGGCTAATTGTGTTCAAGTGACCTCACCCTCTAAATACCTCCTGGTCCTAATTTCTGAATTTGTGGAATCCCCGCGCAGTGTGATACTGAGGCTGTCCGAAATGAGACCCTGTTCCCTATTTGGTGTGCTATTGTTGACCTTAGCCCTATTGGCCCTGGTCAAAAGTAGTGCACTGTACATTGAATAGAATGCCATTTTCAGACAATCTGGGTTTATGTTGCATAAGTGTTCGAAATCTACGAAATGGCCGTGTTTTTATGCAAGACTAATCTACACTGTCAGTCCATTTTTAGTTGGCCCAGGTTGGTTTCCAGCCAGAAGTATTGTAATGCGCTGTTGCTTCTCACCGACAATAACATGGAATTAAATGTCAGGAATTGTGAAAAACTGAGTTTAAATCTATTTGGCTAAGGTGTATGTAAACTTCTAACTTCAACTGTACAAATACAGTATGCTACAGTAGAAACGACAACACGATATAAAGAAAATAAGGCACTTTGATTGGCACTCACATACAGTACCAGTCAAGTTTGGACACACCTACTCATTCCAGGGATTTTCTTTATTTTTACTATTTTCTACATTGTAGAATAGTGACATCAAAACTTTGAAATAACACATTGAATCATGTAGTAACCAAAAAAAGTCTTCAACAAATTTTAGATTTGAGATTCTTCAAAGTTGCCACCCTTTGCCTTGACAGCTTTGCACACTTTTGGCATTCTCAACCAGCTTCACGAGGTAGTCACCTGGAATGCATTTTATTTAACAGGTGTGCCATTTTTTAATTAGTGGAATTTCTTTCCTTATTCTTAATTTGTTTGAGCCAATCTGTCTTGCTGTGACAAGGTATGGGTGGTATACAGAAGATGGCACTATTTGGTAAAAGACCAAGTCCATATTATGCCAAGAAAAGCTCAAATAAGCAAAGAGAAATGACAGTCCATTATTTTAAGTTGAAACATTGCCTGCTAATTATCTATAGGCTGTGTGCCTTGGTTTGAGGGCAGCACGGGTTAACTGTCCTAGGGTGACCGTTAGAGATATTTGGAAATCACATGTAAAAGGGTTAACATTTGGGTGGTGGGGGTGTCTTCATACTTTTTTCACCTAATAGCAGGAACAGCAGTGGTTAGAACCTAACACTTTCATGATGTAGGATGTTACAAAAACCTAACAAATTCAGTGGCTACTATCTCTGAACAGGGTAAAATTCACAAGGAATAGATGACATCGGATGAAGAAACAATAGCTCCATACTACTTGACCGACATAGAGAACTGATACTATATTCTCATTGTTGGTGTGGAAATGACTTGGTGTCTGTGGATAACTTTTGGGCATTCCTTTGGATTCCTCATGTCTTATTCATTGATATGAATTCTCAACCAAGAAGAAACGTAAGCATCTTTGAAGGATTTTTCCCACTCTTGAGTAAGAAGTTGGCCTAACTTTGTGGTTTGATTGGATTCTGTTATTTAAGGTAGCATCTTTAGTCCAGTTGTTTGAGCACAAAGTCTCCTTTTCCTAGTTCAGCAGGTGTGTTGAGGTGTTTTTGCCTCTGGAATGGTGACTCTGTGAGGACCTGAGTCCATGTTCAATGGTATAAAATGCATATTTTTGACACATTGCACACTTTATCCTGAAGACTTCTTTCTTTCTTTACGATGCAGAGTCCAAGTGAATGGTAGCTACCAATATCTTTTAAATTACAATCCTTCAGTACCTTTTTCTCAGTCAGGACAATGTACAAAAAGATGGCGCTGACAAGCAGTCGCCCTGTTTCTATCTCCTAGACAACTTTGCAGTATTTTGCTAAGTATTTTGGTGCACCTGCAATAACCTCTACAGATCTGTGTACGTGACCAATAAACTTTTGATTTGATACCATAGCATTTGTATAGCATATGAGCGTAACAATCTATTTGATGTACATGTGCACGCCAATCCGTAGCTCATATCCCTAGGCTGTGATGAAGATTTGCTCTGAATCACAAAGCATGAATCATGCTCCAATGTCTCTGAGGTAAAGAAACACAAATGGATGAGAGGACGAGGGAGAACAGCATACAACAAACACAGTGCATTACTTTAACCAGAGCACTATGTAGGACAGGCTGCAACCTGTGGTCCTTCACTGTTAAGGCTGCTTGTGTGACTGTCCCCTGTGTTTTCTAGGAAATCTATGAATTAGCATTTTCATCACTGCCACTTTTCAGCACTAGCATGTGCGCTGCTGCCCTCTGCCTTCACACTGTGTGTACAACACGTATGGCCTCCTGTCTATAGAGCCGAACCGTACTGTGCTGGCTTGGATATTTCCTTTTCACATTGTCTTTTCCAGCACGCTTTCAGGAACTATCGTGGGTGTATAATCAGGCCAGGCCAGTACAGCTTGGCTTGGGTTGACCCTGATATTGAATCGGGCATGTTTATGCTCTGTCCTTGTGGTTGAATGAGGCCAATGCATGGATGAGAGAAAAACGTAGGGTATAAATGTAACCTTTTTGAAATGTCAACTCGGCCCTACATTTTGGGGGTCAGTTGGCAGTTACGTGTGTTTGTCTGGGCTCCTGAGTGGCACAGTGGTCTAAGACACTGCATCTCAGTGTTAGAGGCATTACTGCAGTTCCTGGTTCAAATCGAGGCTGTGTCACATCCGGCCATGATTGAGGTCCCGTAGGGTGGCACACAATTGGCCCAGCGTCGTCCGGGTTTTGCCGGGGTAGGTGACGGCCTAACTGACTTGCCTAGTTAAATAAAGGTTACACACACACACCACACTGACCAAAAAGTTATTTTGTTGCCATTTACGTATGTCCCCATTATCATAATCAAAACCTATTTTTTTCACTTACTTGCTGTGCTGTTTCATTGTTCATTTAATTTGTTCAGGTGTTTCATTCTCAACTAGGATATCTATGGATAGCCGTTTTGGGTCTTTGCGTGTCAAAGGTACACGTCGAATAAGGTACACGTCGAATAAGGTACACGTGAAATCAGGACCTGAATATGATTGCACGTCACATTTAACACGTTCCTTAATTTTTTACTTAGTTATTACACATCGATTACACTCCCACGTATTTCATATGTCACAACAATTCATCGATACGTATGCTATGATGCTGGTAAAGTTGTCTCGTGCACCTACAGTGCTGGTTTTTAAAAAATGCCATAAAAAGCAAGCTAGCTCGCTTGTTATTTGTTATTCACTGTGTAGTTGCTCCTCATGTCACTTTTTATTTGAACTCTGCATTTTTGGAAAATTACCCATAAGTAAGCATTTCATTGTTAGGCTACTCCTGTTGTTTACAAATGTATTTATTGCACTCCTTTTGACCAGGATCCTGAAGTGCAGTGCACTATGAAGGGAATTGGGTGCCATTTGGGACTTATACCATAGTTGATATTGCTTACAATGACATCCCAGTAACTGACAGTGATTTTTTATTTTCACAGAGTTGAACATGGAGTACAACCCCTCTGACCATCCTCGGGCCAGCACTATATTCCTCAGTAAATCTCAGCCAGATGGTGAGTTGGTCTCAATGAATCAATGAATCTCAGACTCTTTGGAATCACTTAACAGGTGCGTTTAACATGGACTTTACCTAAGGCCTTTAGGGAAGACCAATGGATTTTCTGATCATGTGACCTGATCAAGAAATAAACCCAGGTTTATTAGTGAAAACTCCTGGCCCCGTATTCTTAAAGCATCTCGGTGTAGGGATCTGTTTTGCCTTTTTGATCATAATGAATACAATTACATGGACGGGGACCTGATCCTAGATCAGCACACCTACTCTGAGACGCTTGATACAAACTGCAGTACAGCATAACCTCTAACACAATACATTACAAAATATGCTATTACAATCCCAGATCACACAGCTTCCATTGAACACAGTCAGCTTTGATCTCTGTGGTACTATATGCCTTGCCCTGGGGTGTTTCACGAGCAGTACCAGCAGCCTCTGGATTCTCATACTATCACAGTATTACTGTGGGTTTTTTTCTCTGATAAATATGAGCATTTTTCTAGGAACAACGCCTGCTTATGACTGATTTGAAGAACTTTTCAGTCATGCTTAGTTGTGTTATACTGTAACAAGACAGTACTGGCAGCAGAGCAGGTTAAGATACACCATTGTCCAGAAGCTGCATCAAAGAAAAGGTGACATTTGATACATACCCATGTGTTAAAGTGAGAGCCAATGATAGTTGTGTGTTTTTGAGTTGGACAGGTAAATGAAGTAGATGGATTTTGGTTCTCTTTCAGTGGAGTTGCCTAGCAAGAATGGTGAGTATAAGCTTAGGCTACTCTCTGTCACGGAATGCTTCTGCTTCCCCCTAGCTGCAGAGTGGAGTCTGTCTATCATGTTCTCAGTGTCTAACCAGCATTAGGGGTGAATCCTAGCTTCCACTTAAGTCAATGCTTTACTGTAATAGTGAGGTCAAAATGTAACTTGACATGAATGTGTATGTGGAAGTTAAGACTTGCCTTTATGATTAACCAGCTCTGATAATGTAATAATAACCGCGTTGTCCTCTGTGCACACTTTGAAATGCTTCTCTCTGTACCAGTTTGTCGCAAATATTCCAGGTAGGATCCCATAGAAGCCTTGCTGTTTCAGTGCAGCATGTCTTGCTGATCATGCTGGCAAATCTACCATGATGCTTTTTTTTTTCTTCTATTGCCTTGCGTAATTTCTAGGGCAATGCTGATAACCAAGGATCAAAGCCTTTCTCGCTCTTTCTCTTTTTATCTCTGTTAAGTGCGTGAAAAAAGAAAGAGCCTCTTCATCAATCATGTGAGTATTAAAGGCTTATTAAATATAGGCATCTATATTATTTCATGATGTTGGAAAGTTAGTCTTTGTAGCTGATTCATAATGTTAATGATAATTCCTTATGTTGTTTTACAAGTTAACACACATTGACGAGTCAAAGGTAATGTACAACATTATGTCCTCCCATGGATCCATTCAGTTGCAACTCGTGTGACATACTGTTAAATTAATATAGTTAGTGCCGGCTTGCATCATTCATGGTAACGTGTTAGGAGTGAAGGAATCTCTGAATTATTGTAAAAGATTAACAGTCCTTAGCTAGCCGATACATTATTGCATTTCATGTCTTCATTTGTCATGCATGTCCATCGCGTGCTCCGTTTGACGAAGTAGCCTACTGTAGAAACCTTACTTCATGTATCAATATGCCCTCTAACAGTCAGCTTTTATATTTGTAGCCATATGTGTATCTGTAATTCTATTTCATTATCGTAGCATGGATCAAGGCGACGAAAACACAGCTCCTGTTCCACCATCTTCCTAGATGACAACACTGTCAGTCAGCCCAACCTTAAATTCACCATCAAATGGTGAGTATATGTCCCAGTTACATTTTCATGAGTTGACCTATGGGACAGTACAGAAAGTCCTTGTTATGACAAATGCCTCAACCACGACCTGTTTTTCCTTCTCTACAGTGTATCCCTTGCAATATATTACCATATAAAGAACAGGTAAGAATACCCTATCACTTTGAGCAAGCAATGCCTTGAATGGAGAGTTTGTCTAGCTAGTGTAACAGTTCAGTAAAACATTTTACCTTTCCTGAATGGCCTGTTTCAGGGACACAGATGGAGGAATGCAGCAAGACATTTTTGACGAGAAGCTTCACCCTCTCTCGGTAATAGCCGACGCAATCCGTGCAGGTGTTCATATTGACCCACTGTGTTTATGCGTGTATGACTCTATAAAATGTAGTTTTTATACTCTATATTTATACTCTGTTCATAAAGCCTTCACGTTCTTCTACTCCCACAGAAATCAGAAGTGCCTTCTGACTATGACAAACACAACCCAGAGCAGAAGCAGATCTACCGCTTCATCCGGATGTTGTTCAGCGCTGCTCAGCTCACTGCAGAATGTGCCATTGTTACACTGGTAAAGGAGGGGGATGGTTGACTCCCTTGTTTGTGTCCCAAATGGCACCTTATAACGGATATAGTGCACTAATCGCAGTGCCGTTAAAGATTCTGTGTTCGAGTCCAGGCTCTGTTGCAGCTGGCCGCGACCGGGAGACCCGTGGTGCGGTGCACAATTGTCCCGTCGTGCACTAGTGACTCCTGTGGCGGGCCGGGGCGCACTGCACGCTGAAACGGTCGCCAGGTGTACGGTGTTTCCTCAGACACATTGGTGCGGCTGGCTTCCAGGTTAAGTGGACATTGTGTCAAGAAGCAAACTTGGTTGTGTTGTGTTTCGGAGGACGCATGGTTCTCGACATGAGCCTCTCCCGAGTCCTTACAGGAGTTGCAGCGGTGAGACGAGACCGTAACTACCAATTGGTTGGTTACCATAAAATTGGAGAGAAAAATAAAAATAAGTATAAAACATGTAAAATTCCAATTATTTAGCAAAGCATATGGCACAATTTTATTGTCTTCTTTATTTACAGATGGCCAGGGGCACACCAGCACTCAAACATTATTTACAAAAGATGCGTTTGTTACCATGACCAGAGGCATTAGGGGTGACCACGTGTTCTCTTGATAAGTGCATGAATTTGACTATTTTCCTGTGCTGCCAAGCATTCGAAATGTAATGAGTACTTTTGATTGTCAGGGAAAATGTATAGAGTGAAAAGTAATGTACAGACCCCCCCCCCCCAAAAAAAAAAAAAAAACGACTTAAGTAGTACTTTAAAATATTTTTTACTTAAGTACTTTACACCACTGCTCATCAGATACCTTCTCAGACTGGGCAGACAGAAATCCTCTCCGCCAAGTTATTTTATCCCCTTTAGCGCCATGTTTGATCATCTGGTGTCCTGTTGGTCACTGTTTCAGTATGTCTTTCCCCAGACAGACACATGGTTGGAGTGCTCCAGTCTCAGGCTGATCACCATGTGAGTCAGTCTGCCAGAAGCTGCCTAACTAGCCTGTGTGTATCCCAAAATGCACCCTATTTAGTGCACTACTTTTGACCGGGGCCCATAGGTCAATATAGGGAATCGGTTGCCAGAAGAAGCCTCCTAACTAACCTGTGTCTGTAGGCTGCTGGCAGACAGATTCAGAGACTGTCAAGAGCAGCAGTGGAGGCAAACTAGGCCAACCGCCAGTGGCCAAAGCCACTGAGTCATCAATGTACCAGTACAAGGCCTGCGGCTAATACTCTACTGCCTGTGGAATACACATTCGGTCTGCTGCCAGAGCAGAGAAACTACTCTAGTGCCTGTGGAATACACAGTCGGTCTGCTGCCAGAGCAGAGAAACTACTCTACTGCCTGTGGAATACACAGTCGGTCTGCTGCCAGAGCAGAGAAACTACTCTACTGCCTGTGGAATACATAGTCGGTCTGCTGCCAGAGCAGAGAAACTACTCTACTGCCTGTGGAATACACAGTCGGTCTGCTGCCAGAGCAGAGAAACTACTCTACTGCCTGTGGAATACACAGTCGGTCTGCTGCCAGAGCAGAGAAACTACTCTACTGCCTGTGGAATACACAGTCGGTCTGCTGCCAGAGCAGAGAAACTACTCTAGTGCCTGTGGAATACACAGTCGGTCTGCTGCCAGAGCAGAGAAGGGCTAATATTAGGATCAGAGAAATGCATTTTCCACACACCACGTGACATTTCGATGCACCAATGTTGTGGCCTTGTCTTCAATTTACACACGTCCTTGGCTCTCCTGAGATCATCCTGAGAGTGCCCTGGGTGCTGAAGGAAGCTGTGAGAGAGGAAGTAGGGATAGGGGTGTGTTGTGTGCCTCGGGTGAGGATCAGTGAGGTTGAGGGGAGGTCACTATGATTCAAGCTTGAGATACGGGTCAGGTTTTGAACATGGCTCTGTGTGTGCGCTATCAGGAGATGAACATACTATTTAGGGAATAGGGTGCCATTTGGGATACAGACAATATCACAAAGGTAGTGGCCTCAATTACCTCATGACTTTAGTATTCATTTTCCCATTGTGTTTTTTAGGTGTACGTTGAGAGGCTGCTGACGTATGCAGACATAGACATTGACCCAGGGAACTGGAAGCGTATGTTGCTGGGAGCCATCCTGCTGGCATCTAAAGTCTGGGACGATCAGGCTGTGTGGAACGTAGACTACTGCCAGATCCTCAAAGACATCACTGTGGAGGACATGTGAGTTAATCAATCAATATATGGAACATGGACTACTGTCAGGTCCTCAGACGTGTGTGTGTGTGTGTGTGTGTGTGTGAGATTATATACTTCAGTGTCTCACATGTTTGTCACATGTCTAGAGTGTATGTCCATGACTGGAATGGGAACATGATACATTTTATTTTCAGGATGTTATTTTCAACAGGGACTCTTCTCTTCTGCCGGCTAATTGTAGCTGACCTGTTTTGCTGCTTGCATTTTAAAGTACACACTTTTTCTGAGTAAATGCTCAAACTTAAAGCTTTACTGACTTATGGCTGACATTGGACCACATTTTGAAATCAAAAGCATATACACTGCCAGTCAAAAGTTTTAGAACACCTACTCATTCAAGGGTTTTTCATTATTTGTTTTACTATTTTCTACATTGTAGAATAATAGTGAAGACATCAAAACTATGAAATAACACATGGAATCATGTACAGTCGTGGCCAAAAGTTTTGAGAATGACATAAATATTAATTTCCACAACGTTTGCTGCTTCAGTGTCTTTAGATATTTTTGTCAGATGTTACTATGGAATACTGAAGTATAATTACAAGCATTTCATACGTGTCAAAGGCTTTTATTGGCAATTGCATGAAGTTGATGCAAAGAGTCAAGTTCCTGGATGGTTGGGAGAAGTTGCTCTCAGGATGTGTTGGTACCATTTCTTTATTCATGGCTGTGTTCTTAGGCAAAATTGTGAGTGAACCCACTCCCTTGGCTGAGAAGCAACCCCACACATGAATTGTCTCAGGATGCTTTACTGTTGGCATGACACAGGACTGATGGTAGCTCTCACCTTGTCTTCTCCGGACAAGCTTTTTTCCGGATGCCCCAAACAATCGGAAAGGGGATTCATCAGAGAAAATGACTTTACCCCTGTCCTCTGCAGTCCAATCCCTGTACATTTTGCAGAATATCAATCTGTCCCCCTGATGCTTTTCCTGTAGAGAAGTGGCTTCTTTGCTGCCCTTCTTGACACCAGGCCTTCCTCCAAAAGTCTTCGCCTCACTGTGCGTGCAGATGCACTCACACCTGCCAGCTGCCATTCCTGAGCAAGCTCTGTACTGGTGGTGCCCCGATCCCGCAGCTGAATCAACTTTAGGAGATGGTCCTGGCGCTTGCTGGAATTTCTTGGGCGCCCTGAAGCCTTCTTCATAACAATTGAACCGCTCTCCTTGAAGTTCTTGATGATCCAATAAATGGTTGATTTAGGTGCAATCTTACTGGCAGCAATATCCTTGCCTGTGAAGCCCTTTAGTGCAAAGCAATGATGACTGCACGCGTTTCCTTGCAGGTAACCATGGTTGACAGAGGAAGAACAATGATTCCTAGCACCACCCTTTTGAAGCTTCCAGTCTGTTATTCGAACTCAATCAGCATGATAGTGCTCTCCAGCCTTGTCCTCGTCAACACTCACACCTGTGTTAACGAGAGAATCACTGACATGATGTCAGCTGGTCCTTTTGTGGCAGGGCTGAAATGCAGTGGAAATTATTTTGGGGGATTCAGTTCATTTGCATGGCAAAGAGGGACTTTGCAATTAATTGCAGTTCATCTCATCACTCTTCATAACATTCTGGAGTATATGCAAATTGCCATCAAACAAACTGAGGCAGCAGACTTTGTCTCATTCTCAAAACATTTGGCTAAGACTGTAGTAACCAAGGTAGTGTTAAACAAATCAAAATATAGTTGATATTCTTCAATGTAGACAGCCTTTTGCCTTGACAGCTTTGCACACTCTTCGGCTTTCTCTCAACCAGCTTTATGAGGTAGTCCCCTGGAATGCATTTAAATTAACAGGTGTGGCTTCTTAAAAGTTAATGTGACATTTTATTTCCTCCTTAATGAATTGGTACAAGGTAGGGGTGGTATACAGAAGATGGCCATATTTGGTAAAAGACAATGTCTATATTATGGCAAGAACGGCTCAAATAACCAAAGAGAAATGACAGTCCGTTACTTTAAGATATGAAGGTCAGTCAATAAGGAACATTTAGAAAATGTATTCAAGTGGAATTGCAAAAATCATCAAGCGCTATGATGAAACTGGCTCTCATGAGGACCGCCACAGGAAAGGAATAACCAGAATTACCTCTGCTGCAGAAGATAAGTTAATTTGAGTTACCAGTCTCAGAAATTGCAGCCCAAAGAAATGCTTCATAGAGTTAAAGTAAAATTCACATCTCAGCATCGACTGTTCAGAGGAGGCTGTGTGAATCAGGCCTTATTTGTGGAATTGCTGCAAAGAAATCACTACTGAAGGACACCAATAAGAAGAAGAGTTTCTTGCTTGGGCCAAGAAACACGAGTGATGGACATTTATACCGGTGGAAATGTGTCCTTTGGTTCCAACCGCTGTGTCTTTGTGAGACGCGGTGTGGGTGAATGGATGATCTCTGCATTTACATTTAAGTCATTTAGCAGACGCTCTTATCCAGAGCGACTTACAAATTGGTGAATTCACCTTCTGACATCCAGTGGAACAGCCACTTTACAATAGTGCATCTAAATCATTTAAGGGGGGGTGAGAAGGATTACTTTATCCTATCCTAGGTATTCCTTGAAGAGGTGGGGTTTCAGGTGTCTCCGGAAGGTGGTGATTGACTCCGCTGTCCTGGCGTCGTGAGGGAGTTTGTTCCACCATTGGGGGCCAGAGCAGCGAACAGTTTTGACTGGGCTGAGCGGGAACTGTACTTCCTCAGTGGTAGGGAGGCGAGCAGGCCAGAGGTGGATGAACGCAGTGCCCTTGTTTGGGTGTAGGGCCTGATCAGAGCCTGGAGGTACTGCGGTGCCGTTCCCCTCACAGCTCCGTAGGCAAGCACCATGGTCTTGTAGCGGATGCGAGCTTCAACTGGAAGCCAGTGGAGAGAGCGGAGGAGCGGGGTGACGTGAGAGAACTTGGGAAGGTTGAACACCAGACGGGCTGCGGCGTTCTGGATGAGTTGTAGGGGTTTAATGGCACAGGCAGGGAGCCCAGCCAACAGCGAGTTGCAGTAATCCAGACGGGAGATGACAAGTGCCTGGATTAGGACCTGCGCCGCTTCCTGTGTGAGGCAGGGTCGTACTCTGCGGATGTTGTAGAGCATGAACCTACAGGAATGTGCCACCGCCTTGATGTTAGTTGAGAACGACAGGGTGTTGTCCAGGATCACGCCAAGGTTCTTAGCGCTCTGGGAGGAGGACACAATGGAGTTGTCAACCGTGATGGCGAGATCATGGAACGGGCAGTCCTTCCCCGGGAGGAAGAGCAGCTCCGTCTTGCCGAGGTTCAGCTTGAGGTGGTGATCCGTCATCCACACTGATATGTCTGCCAGACATGCAGAGATGCGATTCGCCACCTGGTCATCAGAAGGGGGAAAGGAGAAGATTAATTGTGTGTCGTCTGCATAGCAATGATAGGAGAGACCATGTGAGGTTATGACAGAGCCAAGTGACTTGGTGTATAGCGAGAATAGGAGAGGGCCTAGAACAGAGCCCTGGGGGACACCAGTGGTGAGAGCGCGTGGCGAGGAGACGGATTCTCGCCACGCCACCTGGTAGGAGCGACCTGTCAGGTAGGACGCAATCCAAGCGTGGGCCGCGCCGGAGATGCCCAACTCGGAGAGGGTGGAGAGGAGGATCTGATGGTTCACAGTATCGAAGGCAGCCGATAGGTCTAGAAGGATGAGAGCAGAGGAGAGAGAGTTAGCTTTAGCAGTGCGGAGCGCCTCCGTGGTACAGAGAAGAGCAGTCTCAGTTGAATGATTAGTCTTGAAACCTGACTGATTTGGATCAAGAAGGTCATTCTGAGAGAGATAGCGGGAGAGCTGGCCAAGGACGGCACGTTCAAGAGTTTTGGAGAGAAAAGAAAGAAGGGATACTGGTCTGTAGTTGTTGACATCGGAGGGATCGAGTGTAGGTTTTTTCAGAAGGGGTGCAACTCTCGCTCTCTTGAAGACGGAAGGGACGTAGCCAGCGGTCAGGGATGAGTTGATGAGCGAGGTGAGGTAAGGGAGAAGGTCTCCGGAAATAGTCTGGAGAAGAGAGGAGGGGATAGGGTCAAGTGGGCAGGTTGTTGGGCGGCCGGCCGTCACAAGAAGCGAGATTTCATCTGGAGAGAGAGGGGAGAAAGAGGTCAGAGCACAGGGTAGGGCAGTGTGAGCAGAACCAGCGGTTTCGTTTGACTTAGCAAACGAGGATCGGATGTCGTCGACCTTCTTTTCAAAATGGTTGACGAAGTCATCTGCAGAGAGGGAGGAAGGGGGAGGGGGAGGAGGATTCAGGAGGGAGGAGAAGGTGGCAAAGAGCTTCCTAGGGTTAGAGGCAGATGCTTGGAATTTAGAGTGGAAGAAAGTGGCTTTAGCAGCAGAGACAGAGGAGGAAAATGTAGAGAGGAGGGAGTGAAAGGATGCCAGGTCCGCAGGGAGGCGAGTTTTCCTCCATTTCCGCTCGGCTGCCCGGAGCACTGTTCTGTGAGCTCGCAATGAGTCGTCGAGCCACGGAGCGGGAGGGGAGGACCGAGCCGGCCTGGAGGATAGGGGACATAGAGAGTCAAAGGATGCAGAAAGGGAAGAGAGGAGGGTTGAGGAGGCAGAATAAGGAGAGAAGTTGGAGAAGGTATGAGCAGAGGGAAGAGATGATAGGATGGAAGAGGAGAGAGTAGCGGGGGAGAGAGAGCGAAGGTTGGGACGGCGCGATACCATCCGAGTAGGGGCAGTGTGGGAAGTGTTGGATGAGAGCGAGAGGGAAAAGGATACAAGGTAGTGGTCGGAGACTTGGAGGGGAGTTGCAATGAGGTTAGTGGAAGAACAGCATCTAGTAAAGATGAGGTCGAGCGTATTGCCTGCCTTGTGAGTAGGGGGAAGGTGAGAGGGTGAGGTCAAAAGAGGAGAGGAGTGGAAAGAAGGAGGCAGAGAGGAATGAGTCAAAGGTAGACGTGGGGAGGTTAAAGTCGCCCAGGACTGTGAGAGGTGAGCCGTCCTCAGGAAAGGAGCTTATCAAGGCATCAAGCTCATTGATGAACTCTCCGAGGAACCTGGAGGGCGATAAATGATAAGGATGTTAAGCTTGAAAGGGCTGGTAACTGTGACAGCATGGAATTCAAAGGAGGCGATAGACAGATGGTTAAGGGGAGAAAGAGAGAATGACCACTTGGGAGAGATGAGGATCCCGGTGCCACCACCCCGCTGACCAGAAGCTCTCGGGGTGTGCGAGAACACGTGGGCGGACGAAGAGAGAGCAGTAGAGTAGCAGTGTTATCTGTGGTGATCCATGTTTCCGTCAGTGCCAAGAAGTCGAGGGACTGGAGGGAGGCATAGGCTGAGATGAACTCTGCCTTGTTGGCCGCAGATCGGCAGTTCCAGAGGCTACCGGAGACCTGGAACTCCACGTGGGTCGTGCGCGCTGGGACCACCAGATTAGGGTGGCCGCGGCCACGCGGTGTGGAGCGTTTGTATGGTCTGTGCAGAGAGGAGAGAACAGGGATAGATAGACACATAGTTGACAGGCTACAGAAGAGGCTACGCTAATGCAAAGGAGATTGGAATGACAAGTGGACTACACGTCTCGAATGTTCAGAAAGTTAAGCTTACGTAGCAAGAATCTTATTGACTAAAATGATTGAAATGATACAGTACTGCTGGAGTAGGCTAGCTGGCAGTGGCTGCGTTGTTGACTTTGTAGGCTAGCTGGCAGTGGCTGCGTTGTTGACACTACACTAATCAAGTCGTTTCGTCGAGTGTAATAGTTTCTACAGTGCTGCTATTCGGGGGCTAGCTGGCTAGCTAGCAGTGTTGATTACGTTACGTTACGTTAAAAGAACGACAATAGCTGGCTAGCTAACCTAGAAAATCGCTCTAGACTACACAATTGTCTTAGATACAAAGACGGCTATGTAGCTAGCTAGCTAGCTACGATCAAACAAATCAAACCGTTGTACTGTAATGAAGTGAAATGAAAATGTGATACTACCTGTGGAGCGAAGCGGAATGTTGACCGGGTAGTTGAAGTTCAATTCGGTAGACGTTGGCTAGCTGTTGGCTAGCTAGCTAGCAGTATCTCCTACGTTAAGGATGACAAATAGCTGGCTAGCTAACCTCGGTAAATAAAGATAATCACTCTAAGTCTACACACTCTAAACTACACAATTATCTTGGATACGAAGACAGCAAAGACAACTATGTAGCTAGCTAACACTACACTATTCGAGTCGTTCAGTTGAGTGTAATAGTTTCTACAGTGCTAGTAGACGGTGGACGTTAGCTAGCTGCTAGGCAGATAGCAGTGTAGACTACGTTAGGACGACGAAATACGATAATTACGCAATTATCTTTGATACAAAGACGGCTATGTAGCTAGCTAAGAAGAAATTGCTAAGATTAGACAAATCAAACCGTTGTACTATAATGAAATGTAATGAAAAAGTTATACTACCTGCGGACCGAAGTGTAGATGCGACCGCTCGCTCCAACCCGGAACCGATTACTGCATGTGTATTTCCCACTGTAAAGCATGGAGGAGGATGTGTTATGGAGTGGGGGTGCTTTTGCTGGTGACACTCTGTGATTTATTTTCAATTCAATGCACACTTACACACGACGCACGACGCACTTAACCAGCTTGGCTACCACAGCATTCTGCCATGATACACTATCCCATCTGGTTTGCGCTTAGTGGGACTGTCATTTGTTTTTCAACAAGACAATGCCTCAACAAACCTCCAGGCTGTGTAAGAGCTATTTGACCAAGGAGAGTGGAGTGCTGCATCAGATGACCTGGCCTCCACAATCCCCCGACCACAACCAAATTGAGATAGTTTGGGATGAGTTGGACTGCAGAGTGAAGGAAAAGCAGGCAACAAGTGCTCAGCATTTGTGGGAACTCCTTCTAGACTGTTGTGTGTGGGGGCTGTGCTTTGGCAAAGTGGGTGGGGTTATATCCTTCCTGTTTGGCCCTGTCCGGGGGTGTCCTCGGGTGGGGCCACAGTGTCTCCTGACCCCTCCTGTCTCAGCCTCCAGTATTTATGCTGCAGTAGTTTATGTGTCGGGGGGCTGGGGTCAGTTTGTTATATCTGGAGTACTTCTCCTGTCCAATTCGGTGTCCTGTGTGAATCTAAGTGTGCGTTCTCTAATTCTCTCCTTCTCTCTCTCGGAGGACCTGAGCCCTAGGACCATGCCCCAGGACTACCTGACATGATGACTCCTTGCTGTCCCCAGTCCACCTGGCCGTGCTGCTGCTCCAGACCTGAGCCCTAGGACCATGCCCCAGGACTACTTGACATGATGACTCCTTGCTGTCCCCAGTCCACCTGGCCGTGCTGCTGCTCCAGTTTCAACTGTTCTGCCTTATTATTATTCGACCATGCTGGTCATTTATGAACATTTGAACATCTTGGCCATGTTCTGTTATAATCTCTACCCGGCACAGCCAGAAGAGGACTGGCCACCCCACATAGCCTGGTTCCTCTTTAGGTTTCTTCCTAGGTTTTGGCCTTTCTAGGGAGTTTTTCCTAACCACCGTGCATCTACACCTGCATTGCTTGCTGTTTGGGGTTTTAGGCTGGGTTTCTGTACAGCACTTTGAGATATCAGCTGATGTACGAAGGGCTATATAAATAAATTTGATTTGATTTGGAAAAGCATTCCAGATTAAGCTGGTTGAGGGAATGCCAAGTGTGCAAAGTTGTCATCACTTTGTTTTGGTTAACACATAATACAATGAGTAGTTGTTCTAAAACTTTTGACTGGTACTGTACATTCATGTTTTTACACCAACGTTTTGGATACATGCCCCTAATATGTTGGTTTTGATCTCTAGGACAGTGAGCTGTCTACGTAACAGTGCTACCAATTGTTGTGAAAATAAACATATTTTCTCACTTTTCTTCTGATTAGGAACGAGCTGGAGCGTCAGTTTCTGGAGCTTCTTCAGTTCAACATCAACGTTCCGTCTAGTGTTTATGCCAAGTACTACTTTGACCTGCGCTCACTGTCAGAGACCAACAACCTGAGCTTCCCTCTGGAGCCCCTGAGCCAGGACAAAGCCCAGCGACTTGAGGTGAGCCACCACTCAATTTCACTGTTTATCAATGATCACATTTATTTCTAAAGCCCTTTTTACGTCAGCAGCTGTCACAAAGGGATTTTATAGTAGAGCACTTTCTGACAACTGCTGTTCTGAGAAAATGGCTTTAGAAATACATTTGATAGATGAATTGATGGCAGCTGGTCCACTTAATAGCAATGGTTTAACACTTGGAGCTGACGATGTAGTCCATGCCAGAAGGTCAATAACAATTCAGTTCAAGCGATACATCTGAGTTTGTTTAGCGATTCATGTTGGGTTTTTTTTGTTCCTGCAGGCGATCTCGAGGTTGTGTGACGATAAGTACAAGGATGCCAGGAGAGCTGGCAAGAAGCGCTCTGCGAGCGTGGACAACCTGGTCGGAGTGCGATGGGTCCCTGCCATCCTCTCCTAACAACCAGGAACATGGACCAGACCTGAGACTGGGCCTCAGGCCAGCATGGGGACATCCAGTCTTTTACCTAGCAAAATTCTAGTAACTTTCTGAAAAATCACAGATTTTCTAGAAATCCTGCTTGGAAGATTCCCGGAATCAGCAGGAACTCTAGAATCCTCCAATCTGGGTTTCTGGAAAACCTGAGAATTTGAGGAAAGTTATCGTAATTCTGCTCCCCTAACTTAGACAGACTTTGTCCTCATCACAGATAGATGCCTTTGCAGTGCCGCTGCTCCTGTAACACAGAAGGAAGAACTCTCTACAGGACTGGTACTTCACTAACTGTTAAGAAAAAGAAAGCTTCTTTGTGATATAACATAAAGATTTGACTGTTTGGAGAGCTCATGACATCATAGCTTCCTGTTGACAGAAGTAGCCAGATGATCACCACGGCAACATGAGCTTTATGCATTGAAGCAGCAAACCAAGATAGAAGTGGTTAGAAAACAAAATGTCAATGTCATTTGACCTCTTACCCTGGATCATGCCAAACGAAAAGGGACTGAAACGAGGAGGGACGACCTGAAATTGTCCAATAAGAAACATGTGTTTTTGTTGCTGTTGCAAAACGCTTTGCTACAGTGTCCACTAATGAATACGACCATGGGTCTGGACTATCCAACCTGGCATGACAGGACAGATGCTTGCCTTTAAAGACGGTTCTGTGGCTTTTGGTGAACAGGTTTTTATTTATTTTGTATTCATAGTTGTTTTTACTACTAAGTGCTACAGCCAACCAAATCCAGGTACAATATTTGATCAGATAAAATAGCCTTCTAGTTGTGCAGGCGTTTCTACTTGATCTACATACACATTCCAGAATCATTTAGTTCTTAATGAACACAATTATTTTGTTAATGTTCAAACAAGTTGGCCATAATTAAAACATTTCCACTAGTGTACAGTTACTGTGCCTCCCAATACCTAGAATGTTGTATTCAAATCTGCAGCTAAAATCCTAATTGAAAGCTTTTGGAGATATGTGAGTGATTTTTAGCTACTGTGAATGTCATCCACAGGATTCAAAGTAGGTTATGTTGACAAGAAAGCAACCAATGAAAGGATAGAAATGGGTTGTCATACTTGATACACTGTAGAGCATTACTTGTGTTTTTTGTCTCAGAACTCTGGATGTTTTAAGCTGCAATGTTTTTTAAGAACAAAAACCTGAACCCTGAGCCAACTTATATATAACATAACAACCTTCAAACTTTATACAGATTGATTTTGTCTTTTAAGCAATTATTTTTGATTCAAATATTATTGTTAAATTCATGATGATCAACTTTTATTTGTGTTTTATCATTTGTCAAGAAGACCCCTGACAACTGAAGCACTAGAATTTTATTATTTTGCTAATCAACTTTCTACAGTGTGTAAACAAGTATTAAAGTGATGATAAGATCATTAACTTAATTGTTAAATATTTATATTGAGGTGTTGATCCATGTTTATACTAAAAGAAAATTCCCTTGTTTTTTTTGTACAGTTAAACAGGCTACAAATAAATCTCAGAGGATAACACATTAGTGTTAAACACTTATTTCCAGTCTGGTTGTCTGACAGTTGTATTCATTTATTTTTATATGTGGAGAACTTGTTAAAGACTGTATGCTAACCACCCTATTACCAGTGTATCCGTAGCCAGTGGAAATGCTAGCTAGTTAGCCCTGTGCTAGTAGAGGGACAGAAGCTATACTGTTACATATCCAGCATGGAGTAGCAGGCTTGTGTCCCAAATGGCACCCTAATCCCTATATAGTGCACTACTTTTGACCAGGGACCATAGGCTCTGGTCAACAGTAGTGCACTGTACAAGGAATGGGGGTGCCATTTGGGAAGCACAACAATTGTCATTAATCACTCAGCTATTTACACACGAAACTTGACGTTCACGGTCAGGAGGTTCATGGAATTTGAGGCTCATGGCTAAGACCATCACCATTTGGGGACAGAGCTACGTTCTCATTGTTCAATAATCTTTAACCTGGTAACCTTCAATCTGAGTACCATTATAGTCACTATGCTACTCTGAGTTCATGTAGACCCAACCAGTTGTCTGAGCTCAGTGTAATTTGTTGAAATATCCTAGCAATGCTTTGAGGGTAACATGATTTTGGTGTGATGATGATAATAATAGCGCAGAGAGGTCCTTGGTGTCTTGTCACTAAGCTGTTTATAACACTTGAGAGAGATCTATAGTGGACACACACACACACACACTGGGGAACAGCTAGGGAACTTACCCTGGAGCCACTTGTCTACGACTCAATGAGACCGTTGGATTTGAATTGGACTGAAGTGAATTGGATTGATCAGACTGAAATAGACCCTCGCTGAGTAACCTGGATTGGAGGAAGGTATACAGACCGTGGGATGAGCTGCTTGTTTACACCATGGAGAAGACGCGCCTAATGGAAATGCTCTTTATTACTTTCAATCACAACGTCACTTTCCTGGGTAGGCAAACATAATGTGCATGGTATATGTATGGGATAGTTGATGTTTCTCAGGCCTTTATGCAACATATTTTTGGGTGCAGTCCGACCATTAAATTGCTTATTTCGATTCACAGGTTTTCCTCACCAACAAAATGTTTAGGGGAGAGCGTGATGGTCTTCTTTTGATAGTTAATGTTACTAGCAAATAGCTTTGTTTTTAATATTGGTGTCTAACGTTAAAATAGTGTGTGTGTGTGTAAGGGAATATTTAATTGATAGGCTCTTTATGCAGGGAAGACGTGGTTGATCTTAATGGTGGTCCTGAGACTACTCATCCTCCTGTTCTCTGGCTATCCCCTCTTCCGGGACGAGCAGGAGCACTTTGTGTGCAACACCATCCAGCCGGGCTGCACCAACGTCTGCTTCGACGGCTTTGCTCCCCTCTCCCTCTTCCGCTTCTGGCTGTTCCAACTGATCATGCTCTGTCTCCCTCACATGATGTTCATTTTGTATATCGTCCACAAAGTATCGTCAGCTCTTCGTATCGGAGGGAACTATTTCCCCGGCAGCAGAAGTCCAGCAGGGGCTCTGTGTACCCATCAACATTCCCTACCAAAAGGGACGCCTAACTTTCTAAGGGCCTACCTCCTGGACCTGCTACTACGTATCTTACTGGAGGTAGCGTTCAGTACCGGACAGTACTACCTCTATGGCTTCTCTGTCCCCAGGCGCTTCCAGTGCTACGAGTCCCCCTGTACGTCCATGGTGGAGTGCTACATATCCAGCCCCACAGAGAAGACCATCATGCTCAACTTCATGCTGGGGGCTGCCTTCCTGTCTCTGCTACTGAGTCTGGCGGACTTGATGTGCTCAGTGCAGCGCATGGTGACACAGGGGAGGAGAGAGGAGGAGCTGAAGGAAGGCGGACTGTTCATGAATGAAGGAGTTGGGGAGGATATTGAAGTCCTGTACACCCAGAACGCTCTCAAAACTGTCCTAAAGAGAGGACAAAGTCACATTGACAAACCGACCTCGAGGTGTATTCCAAACAGTGACCTTTCACACGGACGAGTGAGAATAAACAATGAGACCCAGGTAAGGGTGGCTGCCCCACCCCTGCAGGGGAGAAGGCCACCACGGAGAGCTGCAAGGATGGAGCCTCCGCCGCCATTGAACGGTCACTTTGTTCATCCAAACCACATCTCCCATTCATCTCCAGTCCCCCTCTCCCGGGGGTTAGAGAGAAACCCAGTGGTAGTCTCACGCCAGTCTACCCCCTCGCCAATGAACAGTGGCCGGCGGCACGGCTGCTACAACGTGGTAGACGCAACACTCCTGGAGCAGCATTCTGATAGTGCAGAGTCCCGTGACAGACTCCAGGAGGAAGTCATCCTGCAGGAAGTGGGGGTAAGGGGCACCTCAAGCTCCTCCAGTGGTTCTTCTTCCTCGTCAGATGCGCAATAAAGTTTGTATTTTAATTGTTTAAATGTACGTAATTCTGTGCAAGGGCGAAACACAACAATGCGACTTTTTTTTTTTTAGTTAAACATTGTTGATTTACTCATCACTTACACTAGAATGAATTTTCCTCCTGAATGTAATAATGGGCTATACATTACATTTTGCTGACTTTATACTTAGTGACCACATTCTGTCTATAGAGCTGTTTGTGTTGGCTTACAGAATTAGAATGAGTGACTCAAACAATGCCAGTTGACCTTCAAGGACAATGGTGGCAGCACACAGCTGTTGTTCAGCTCAAATGTTTTTTCATTGGCTTCACCACCAACAACAGTCAGACAAGACTGACATGCTCCGGCCCCACCGAAGCCAATGTCACTTGGAGAACTGAGGGTCACAAAGGAACATTACTCTGCTGTGGCATCCAAGGAAACCGTAGACCCAGAAGAGACCTCGGGAGAGGTCATTGGCCTTAAAGGAGGCCAGTGATGGAAGACTTAGGTTTGAGGTGAATGGAAGAGCACCTGACTCTTAGACACATACACAAGGGCAGAGACTCAATCCAAGGTGTGTTACAGTGAACTGCACTGTACTGTCAACGATGTTCCCGACCTTTTCGGAGATCAAGTTCACAGTAAATACCGTGGATGACAGCTCAATTGTAGATTACCTTCAATTAAAAGTCAAGCACAATGCGCTTCTCTGCAATGCGCTTTGGATTGAATCCTGTCCAAAGCCTTCATCCAGTATAGTAGGATTTCAAACAATCTTGATTTTTTTTTTATACTTTTTTTTTTCTTTAAAAAAATAAATAAATCATTTCAACTACCATAGGGATTTGTGTTCTGTTTTTTAAGTGAATGTACAGACTATATTAAACATTTTAGTACACATGGGACTGCCATAATTATTACCTTCTTTGAAATCAGGGCTGTAACCAGGGTGAGTTTTAGTGAGGTTTGGAATTAAATGTTTTTTAAATGCTATTTGGAGAATAGTAAAAATGATCCCAGTCATTATCACTTGGGCTGATGTAGGTTCATTCACGTCAGGCGATCTACAGACACATAGCCTATTAGCTATACAATCGTAATATTATACCCCTGAAAGGGAGGAAATATGAGGAAATGATTCACACTGACACGTCGCATCAGCGACAAAACAAACACGTATTACACTTGTAGAACTGTTTGCATTGTAATGTTGGCCTATTTGGAGGATCCGTCGTGTGGAGATGTTCATATTGAAACATATCTTGTTTTTTTTAAGGTACTAACTTTGATAAGATTAGTTCATATTTTCTCAGGAGACCACACATGGGGCCCTGACCCCAAGTTTGGGAATTATTGTACGAACCACTGTCTCTACTTCTCCCACCATGCATTGCAGCCTGCGTCAGTCTCACCATTGAGCGCCACGTCACTGGCTGTCTCATTGGCTAACTCTCTGTAAAACAAAGTTATTATGAGCAGTTTTTTGCTCCTGCTGAGGTACTCTGTTTAGCGTTAACCAGCTAGAAGGATTAAGTAACAGACCTACCAAAGCCCTTCAACATCAATACAATATAAGTCTCTGCCAGCAGCTAGCCACTTGACTGACTGACATGCACTACATGCCCAAAAGTATGTGGACACCTGCTCATTGAAAATGTCATTCAAAATCATGGGCATTAATATGGAGTTGGTTCCCCCCTATGCTGATATAACAGCCTCTTCTCTTCTGGGAAAGCTTTCCACTAGATGTTGGAACATTGCTGCGTGGTTTTGCTTCCATTCAGCCACGAGCATAAGTGAGGTCGGGCACTGATGTTGGGCGATTAGGCCTGGCTCGCAGTCGGCGTTCCAATTCATCCCAAAGGTGCTCAATGTAGTTGAGGTCAGGGCTCTGTGCACGCCAGTCAAGTTCTTCCACACCAATCTCGACAAACCATTTCTGTATGGACCTCGCTTTGTGCACTGGGGCGTTGTCATGCTGGAACAGGAAAGGGCCTTCCCCAAACTGTTGACACAAAGTTGGAAGCACAGAATCTTCTAGAATATCATTGTATGCTGTAGCGTTAAGATTTCCCTTTACTGGAACTAAGGGGCATAGCCCGAACCATGAACAAAGCCCCAGACCGTTATTCCTCCTCCACCAAAAATTACATTTGGCGTTATGCATTGGGGCAGGTAGCTGGAATTCATCCGTGGGACTGCCAGATGGTGAGCGTGATTCATTACTCTAGAAATATGCATTTCCATTGCTTCAGAATCCAATGGCGGCGAACTTTGCACCACTGCAGCCGAGTGACATTACGCATGGTGATCTTAGGCTTGTGTGCGGCTGCTCGGCCACTCGGCAGTCCCATTCTGTGAGCTTGTGTGGCCTACCACTTTTGTGGCCTACCACTTTTGTGGCCTACCAAGAAGTTCCCACTTCGCAGTAACAGCTTTTACAGTTGATGAGGGCAGCTCTAGCAGGGCAAAAATTTGAATCTGACAAACGGACTTGTTGGAAAGGTGACGGTGCCACTTTGAAAGTCACTGAGCTTTTTAGTAAGGCCATGGCTGTGTGTGCTCTATTTTATGCAACTGGTGTGGCTGAAATAGCCAAATTCACTCATTTGAAGGGGTGTCCATATACTTTTGTATATGGTGTATTTATATTTTTTAAATAGCTTTTTGTCCTGCATCTCCCAAATACACTGTCAGCAGTAGTTACCTATTGATCTGACTGTGAGCTGGGGTAGTTTGTTTCATATCTCAGGGCCTCGAGAGGGCGGAGTTACCGCCGTTTTGAGAGAGTGGGAATTTGATGCACAAAAAGGCAAATCCGGTGGAGAAGGCGAACATAGCGAACAAAGGCAGGCGCCATTATGAATCAGTCAGATCAAGAATATAAGCATTCTGAGTTATCAACGCTGGGAGCAATATTTAGATGTTGAACCGTAATGGATTTTATTGTTTTTATTTATTTTATTTCACCTTTATTTAACCAGGTAGGCTCGTTGAGAGCAAGTTACATTTACATTACATTTAAGTCATTTGGCAGACGCTCTTATCCAGAGCGACTTACAAATTGGTGAATTCACCTTATGACATCCAGTGGAACAGCCACTTTACAATAGTGCATCTAAATCATTTAAGGGGGGGTGAGAAGGATTACTTTATCCTATCCTAGGTATTCCTTAAAGAGGTGGGGTTTCAGGTGTCTCCGGAAGGTGGTGATTGACTCCGCTGTCCTGGCGTCGTGAGGGAGTTTGTTCCACCATTGGGGGGCCAGAGCAGCGAACAGTTTTGACTGGGCTTAGCGGGAACTGTACTTCCTCAGTGGTAGGGAGGCGAGCAGGCCAGAGGTGGATGAACGCAGTGTCCTTGTTTGGGTGTAGGGCCTGATCAGAGCCTGGAGGTACTGCGGTGCCGTTCCCCTCACAGCTCCGTAGGCAAGCACCATGGTCTTGTAGCGGATGCGAGCTTCAACTGGAAGCCAGTGGAGAGAGCGGAGGAGCGGGGTGACGTGAGAGAACTTGGGAAGGTTGAACACCAGACGGGCTGCGGCGTTCTGGATGAGTTGTAGGGGTTTAATGGCACAGGCAGGGAGCCCAGCCAACAGCGAGTTGCAGTAATCCAGACGGGAGATGACAAGTGCCTGGATTAGGACCTGCGCCGTTCTCATTTACAACTGCGACCTGGCCAAGATAAAGCAAAGCAGTGCGACACAAACAACACAGAGTTACACATGGAATAAACAGAGTCAATAATACAATAGAAAAAGTCTATGTACGATGTGTGCAAATGAGGTAGGATAAGGGAGGTAAGGCAATAAATAGGCCATAGTGGTGAAATAATTACAAATATAGCAATTAAACACTGGAGTGATAGATGTGCAGAAGATGAGTTTGCAAGTAGAGATACGGGGGTGCAAAGGAGCAAAATAAATAACAGTATGGGGATGAGGTAATTGGATGGGCTATTTACAGATGAGCTATATACAGGTGCAGTGATCTGTGAGCTGCTCTGACAGCTGGTGCTTATAAAGCTAGTGAGGGAGATATGGGTCTCCAGCTTCAGTGATTTTTACAGTTCGTTCCAGTCATTGGCAGCAGAGAACTGGATGGAAAGGCGGCCGAAGTAGGAATTGGCTTTGGGGGTGACCAGTGAAATATACCTGCTGGAGCGCGTGCTACGGGTGGGTGCAGCTAAAGTGACCATGCAGCTGAGATAAGGCAGGGCTTTACCTAGCAAAGACTTATAGATGACCTGGTTGCAGTGGTGGGTAGTATATGGGGCTTTGGTGACAAAACGGATGGCACTGTGATAGACTGCATCCAATTTGTACAATATGTGTACAATATATAAACATATATACATACATATATATGGAACTCGGTGTCCTCACACGTAATAGTTACAGCCATGTTGTAAATCCATTTAAACAACTGAGGGTCTAACAGGGAGGAGGTGAGGGCCCTCGGAGTGTGGTATCAGGAAAATAACCTCACACTCAACGTCAACAAAACTAAGGAGATGATTGTGGACTTCAGGAAACAGCAGAGGGAACACCCCCCTATCCACATCGATGGAACAGTAGTGGAGAGAGTAGCAAGTTTTAAGTTCCTCGGCATACACATCACAGACAAACTGAATTGGTCCACCCACACAGACAGTATCGTGAAGAAGGCGCAGCAGCGCCTCTTCAACCTCAGGAGGCTGAAGAAATTTGGCTTGTCTGCACAATGCAAACTACCTGCCCTCCAGGACACCTACACCACCCGATTTTACAGGAAGGCCATAAAGATCATCAAGGACAACAACCACCCGAGCCACTGCCTGTTCACCCCGCTATCATCCAGAAGGCGAGGTCAGTACAGGTGCATCAAAGCTGGGACCGAGAGACTGAAAAACAGCTTCTATCTCAAGGCCATCAGACAGTTAAACAGCCACCACTAACATTGAGTGGCTGCTGCCAACACACTGACTCAACTCCAGCCACTTTAATAATGGGAATTGATGGGAAATTATGTAAAATATATCACTAGCCACTTTAAACGATGCTACCTAATATAATGTTTACATACCCTACATTATTCATCTCATATGTATACGTATATACTGTACTCTATATCATCTACTGCATCTTTATGTAATACATGTATCACTAGCCACTTTAACTATGCCACTTTGTTTACATACTTATCTCATATGTATATACTGTACTCGATACCATCTACTGTATCTTGCCTATGCTGCTCTGTACCATCACTCATTCATATATCTTTATGTACATATTCTTTATCCCCTTACACTTGTGTGTATAAGACAGTAGTTTAGGAATTGTTAGTTAGATTACTTGTTGGTTATTACTGCATTGTCGGAACTAGAAGCACAAGCATTTTGCTACACTCGCATTAACATCTGCTAACCATGTGTATGTGACAAATAAAATTTGATTTGATTTGAATAACGTCGGAATAAGTAAGTGTAAGCCATACTGACCTCCTCTGGTAGAAGTATGAAAGTATGAAAAGAAGAACCACCTTGCCAGAGATGAGCAAGGCGAAATCTATGGACATTTCTATATGTGTACATGTACATACTTTTCCTTAGTTGAATAGTAAAATAGTAAATTATAACATTATTCTTACAATACGTTAAATCATTCAATTTTCTATGAATTTGTTTTGCAAACATAATGTTCAGTGTCCAGGGGAAAGGGAGAACAGTGAAAATAACAAATCAGCTCCTTCCAGTCATTGGCTCCTATTCCCCTGATTGATCTACTGTTAATTTGCATCCCAAATGGAACCCAATTCCATATAGTCCACTATGGGCATTGGTCAAAAGTGCACTATACATGGAACAGGGTGCCATTTTGGAAGAATTACTAATGTAAAAATTCGCAACCCATCAATGGCCCTACATGCTGTACCTCGAGCACTCTGATGTCATGGGTAAATGTAACTGGTGATAGACATTAACATAATAGAACATCAAAAATCTATAAAAAAAATATTGCCAAGCTTACTTTTCGCCTTTCGACAGATCAGTAAGATTATATGCTTGTTGTCCTTGGTGACAGAAAAAATCCATTCCTCATTCCTTTGATGTTGTCAGACTAAATGTACATTAAAAAGATATCACGACATACAATGAACCATTCCCAGCAAGCCTACTGGGTAGTAGTCATTAGTGCACAACATATCAAAACATGACAAACCATTTTCCAGAAGAAAATGATAACAAGCAATTCGTAAAGGACAAAGTCAGGTGGTCCCTCCATGTTTCAGTACGTTTTCTTCAGTTTAGGGCCTAGTGAATATGACTGTTGTGTAAGGGAAATAAGTGGAGACTGTATTGAGGAATTGTACATTGAGCTAGTAACACTTTATCAGAGCAGAGGCAGCATGAATGATGTACGACTCTGTTTGAAAATATAGTGGGGAAGGAGTTAGAGAGCCTGCTTTTCTGCTGGTTGATTACAAAACAACACAGGGTGACCAGCTGGCTAATGAATAGGTGAGAACTGAATAAAACACTTGCTTTAATGTTTTTGTTACAGCATCCTTAGGGAATTGTATCGATATTGGCAAATCTACTGTATATACAATGCTCTGTATACGTTTGGATTTTCTGCCACTGCGTGTTTAACTGTGGGCGTCATCTTACTTCTGTATCCAATTTAAAACAGATGTATCTCAATCAATGACAGAAAACCAATTGAATCAGTAGACAAAGACACCATTCAATGTGCTTTAGCAGTTCGGGGGGATGGGGGGTTAAATGGGATACCATGTTTTCATCCTAAATGGCACCTTATTCCCTATGTATTGCTCTACTTTTGACCAAGGCCATTGGGCTCTGGTCAAAAGTAGTGAACTATAGGGAATAGGGTGCCATTTGGGTCGCCTTCTATGGACGGCCTCCTGTTTATCTTGGCAGGAGGTGGATCCGGTGTAACCTCCATGACCTCATTTCCTCTGTTGATTTTTACTGGGGGCTGCAGTATAATAGGGTGCCATTTGGGATGATGGCACCCTACCAACCTCTAACTTTGTCTCTGAGCTGAATCCTAGTTGTGGCCACATGTTTGTCAACCATATATTCTATTGTTCTGAATAGGCTATAGGCCTACCAACTGTTTAACATTTTATTGGAATATCAATTCACTTATAATTGGCATTGGGAAAAAACGTGTTATTTATTAACATTAACATTTATTGAGTGCTTGTTGAAAGCTTGCAACACAGAGGAAGGTCCCCCAAAAAGCTTGTAACACAGGAAGGGCCCCCCAAAAAATTCAAAGACTCCAGTCACCCAAGTCATTGACTGTTCTCTCTGCTACCACACCGCAAGCGGGACCGGAGCGCCAATTCTAGGTCCAAAAGCTTTAACCCCCAAGCCATAAGACTGCTGAACAATTAATCAAATAGCTACCCGGACTCGACTAACCCGTACCACCGCACATTGACTCAGTACCGGTACCCCCCTGTAGAAAGCCTAGTTATTTTATTGTTACTTTTTTTGTTTTTTTATTTACTTTATTTTATTTTGTAAATATTTTCATAACTCTTATTTTTTCAACTGCATTGTTGGTTATGGTTTGTAAGTAAGCATACTACACCTGTTGTATTTGGCGCACGAGACAAATACAATTTTATTTTAATTATTTTTCCACAAGGTGGCGGTATGATATTATTGAACTGCAGTAGCCTACCTGAAGCGTTGCTCCTGCTCTCATGAAGCTGCCTTGGCTTAATGAAGTTGCAGATACAACTTGAACTAAAGTCAGGATGCAGTTTATCAAGTAGAATGAGAGGCATGATCACTGGGTCCCAATAACATCATGCTGTAAAATCCCTATTTGGTTGGACAGTTTTTAAAAATAGATAAGTACATTTTTTGTGATGAACACTACATCTCCTGAATGTCCAAATTAACAAAAACAGTTGTATGTATTTGCAAAAATATTTTTTCTTTTGTATTATTATATATATATGGATATTGGATCAACAGAAACATGCCCCTCTGCATAAAAGTAAACACAGGCTTCATTTTATAAGGTTTTAGATTCTTTACACCCAGGTCTCGCTCTTAAACGACTGTTTTCGCCACAAGCAGGGGTCCTATTTGCAGTTTTCACATGCAACAGTGTCTCTATGCTTGTTAAGAAGATAAGCAATCTGTTTAAGCGCTTTCAGAGTAAACCGACCACACACTGGGACGTAATTACCTTCTAACCGGGACGGGAGAGGTTCGGCCTAGCTTGTTTGTTTGTATTACGTCCCAAATAGCACCCTATTCCCCATATAGTGCACTACTTTGACCAGGGCCCATATGGCTCTGGTCAAAAGTAGTGCACTATAGGGAATAGGTTGCCCTTTGGGACTCAGTTCTACTGTCCCACTCCATCACTGTCTGACATCTTAATTATCAGGCCTAGGGCATATTGACAGTAAGATGGGGCACCCAACCAATTATGCACACCAGTGGGTGTTCTGAACTCTGCTCCACACAAACTTCAATAAGAATAGTAGTAGAATCTTTATAATTTCATAATCATATGAGGTCAGTGCCACGTCCATGCAGAGTCTGATAGCCTGCCTACACTTTATTCAAGCGAGACCTAGGCAGTATTTGACGTTTCATTTGGTCGGCAGTATTAATTGGGGGCAGAAGACGCAAGACTTGTAACATAATTGTCGCACAGAGGGGTTCCGTCGAGAGAGGATTACTCAAACAGACCACCTGTAAGGCTTCCATTGCCATTTCAATGTTATTCCGAATCCTTCCCGCGGTCGCATCTACAATACGTAAAAGTGTACTGTTTTCACCAATGCTACCCAAAAGGAACCCAATAGCCATACATAAGTAGGGATACGTTTCTATGAATTATAACTGTTTGACAATTTATGAATAGGCTTTCTAACTTATCCAAAAATATATTCTCATGGCAGGAAGACAACAAAAGCAAATTTGCTAAATGTAGCCTACAGCTTTGGCACAGAATGACTACCAAGACGCACAGGTAACATTTTTATAAAAATGGTTTTATTCTCAAAATAAAGATCTTCTATCAAAGTTAATTATACACATTTACAATCTCGTATAGGCCTACATTTTATATACAAATGTACAATGTTTTTACATGAATAATTATATAAATACATTAAACACCAACGAAACCCGTATGAGACAGCATACTTCAAACCATCTTTGCTAAGCAAATTGTACAAGTTAAAATGAGACAAAGCCAAATCTCTCTTTCGAATTAATAAATGGTGTGTTTAAGACAATATGGTTATTTGTAATAAGGAATAGAACAGTAGATATAACCTTGAATTTCCGAAAAATCGAAAATCGAAAAATATCACTGTATTGTGTATGTCATTGAACTGGTCCTCAACAGTAAGCATAGAATCATATCTCATTATATTTATATGGTTCTAAACTGGCTGCGGGTCTCATTGAGTAAGAAGAGAAATCATTACGTGCTCGTTAATGTGTTAATTTGAACACGCTGATGGACAATCCCAACATAATTAGACGTCTATTCTTCCTTTTCAAACCCGAGACAATGGCATCTGTTTGGGACAAGAGACAGAGCTCGCAGTGCCAGACCTCCACGTCAGTCCCGTGCTAACGTCACTGTACATTGACCCGCTCGTGGTCTTGCTGGCCCAACAGCAGCGGGTGCAGAATTTCCTCCAGGATTCTAAAGTTTTCCCCGACCAGACCCACGCGCCGGACGTGATGCCAACCAAAAGGCACATGAAATATTTGAGCATGAACACAGCGTAGTCTGGCTTTTGCATTTCATGCTCCGACAAGCAGGAACAGTTATTGGTTATTTCCCAAGTTTGTCTGTTGTGCTGCTCATAGAAGTAACAGGCTACTATAATCGTGGCTGGAACAGTGTAAAGCACTGTAAAAATACCTATTCTGATCATCAGTCTCTCCAACTTGTCTGTTTTCGTCCCTCCTTGCTTTATAACACTCCGGATCCGGAACAGTGACACAAATCCAGCCAAGAGAAACATAGTCCCAATGAACAGATAGATAACCAACGGCGCCAAAACAAAGCCCCTGAGGTTATCCAAGTTCTGATTGCCAACGTAGCATATTCCAGCCACGGGGTCCCCGTCCACTGAACTCAACGCCAACACAGCTATTGATTTCATGCTGGGTATCAGCCAGGCAGCTAAATGAAAATACTGGGAGTAACTGGCTATGGCCTCATTCCCCCACTTCATCCCCGCAGCCAGAAACCAGGTAAGAGACAGAATAACCCACCAAATAGAACTTGCCATGCCGAAGAAGTAGATGAGTAGAAATACAATGGTACAAAGCGCAGGGCCGGTGGTCTCGTAGTGGATGTGTTCGGTATCATGCTCCATGTTACAAGCCACTTGTTCATGTCCAGCAATTAGTCTCACAATGTAACCGACGGAGACAAACATGTAACAAGCAGAGAGGAAAATAATGGGTCTCTCCGGATATTTGAACCGCTCCATGTCGATTAAGAAAGTTGCCACTGTTGCAAAAGTGGAGATAAAACATAACACGGACCATAGTCCTATCCAAAATGCAGTAAATGTCCTTTCGTCTTGGGAGAAGTAAGGATTGTGACAGGGTATGGCACAGTTCAGAGTCTGTCCCGTTTTAACTCTGTTGTATAGAGGATGACTGTCACTGTTGACTTGAACCATGGGCGCGCGGCAGTGACACCGGGGTTCGCAAGGAGAACTCTGAGGTTTGTGTTTACTAGGAACATTCGAACGCCCGTGTCCATTCTTCTTTCGTGGGTTTATTGGTTTAACGGGGCGGTTTGTGGGCTTTGCAACAACTGGAGAAACAGTCGTTGTCTCGCTTCTGTTATAGTCCATGCACAATGTATCTTGGTTACCCTGCACTGGTAATACATCGCATCTCATTCTGTCTGGCCATGGGAATCCGTACTGCCTCATCAGAGGCGCGCAGCCTGCCTTGGCTCTCTCACAGACACTCCGACACGGCGGCAGGGGCTTCTTGTAGTCCTCCAGGCAAATAGGAGTGTACATGCTACAGAGAAAGAACTTCAGGTCCGGAGAACACTTGATTTCCACCAGGGGCCAAAACTGGTGCACCTCCAGCCCTGCCTCGTCCTGTGTGTCGTGATTGAACTGGTTGGGCATGTAGGTGTAGTTGTAGCCGATTCCTTTGCATAGAGGCACGGATATCTCCTGGCATTGTAGCTCCTTCGCCGCGGCGCAGCTCGACCTGTGTAGAACGAGTGCAAAAAGCATGCACCACCAGGGCAGCTGGCACTCCATCCTCATTCACTGTTGAATTCGTCTGCTTCAAAGTGCCAGCGAACTTGCGCTTGCAAGTAGGCTGTAGAGTCCGATTATTCCAGAGATGCGGGTAAACTCATCCTTGGCGCAGACGGTGTTTTTGGGGATAAGCAAGCCTTCGGGTGTCTTCTGGCTGGTATAATGTTAGGGAATCCACACATCACATCGTTTATTCTGTTTACTTTATTTTGTAAAAAACTACCACTCTTCTCCGTCTGCTGTGGACTGTTGACTGACACAATATAATTTACGCACCGATATCTCCATTTGGCACCACCGTTAATCGCTCGCTCTGCATGTTAACAGTCGTTGGCGAACGCATTTAATGGAATATATCTGGAGGGAGGCGCAGCGAAGTCACTCCCCCTATCGGAGCGTCTAATCACAGAGCGACAGGGGCGGGGAAATAGGGAAGTCAATCAAGTGTTTTTCAAAGGTGTTTGTTTACCTTATCCCCTTTATAGAATATTTTGTAATTGCTTGGTCTTGGTTTATTCCCCCCCCCCCCCTTACAAAGTGATGCATAACGAGTTATTAAACGAGGGGGAGGAGTTTATTGAGTGAATTGAATTGGACTTTTACATAAAATTTTGGCTAAATTAACAAACACGCTTCCGATAACATTGTTGCCATTTGATTCGTTGCATTGCACTCCTTGGGTAACGTTAGGCCTTATTAGACTACAGTGTATGCATTTTCACGTTCAACATGATATTTACATTTCAGTCAATCATGGATACAGTTATTTGAGAAAGACCGGTTTATCTGTGATTGGAAGGTTTATCTGTGATTTTAAAGGGACACGTTCATTGTAAACCTTTAACACTGTAGTAGGCATAGACCCAAGATAAATATTCAAACTTTAGGGGAGGGTGGAGACCCTGGAGGTTAATGTGAGATAGTTAGGAGACACCAGGGGGTTGTCCTAAACTAAAAAAAATGTGTTTGTCTTAATTGAGGTGCCATTGTTTGATTTAGGGCTTGTATAAGCCCCATGCTGAGGAGGTGATTAGTGAAATGTCTGCCAATGGCTAACAAACATGCTGTGGATGTGTGTCAATAGTCTAAGGCCCTATTCCCACTACGAGAAATGAAGGAGATTCTGCTGAGTGGGGTGGCAAAAGAGAATTCTACTTTTTAATTCACACTACACCCTTGCCTTACCTTTCGTTGAGGTTGGCAATGCGACATTCTTGGTCCGCAGCCCAAATTCAGATCAAATGTTCAAATGTATTTATATATTGTCCTGTGTGGCTCAGTCGGTAGAGCATGGCGCTTGCAACGCCAAGCGTCGTGGGTTCGATTCCCGCTGGGACCACCCATATGTAAAAGTAGTGGCCCCAGCCGACTTGTAAGTCGCTTTGGACAAAAGCGTCTGCTAAATGGGATATATATATATATAGCCCTTCTTACATCAGCTGATATATCAAGGTGCTGTACAGAAACCCAGCCTAAAACCCCAAACAGCAAGCAATGCAGGTGTAGAAGCACGGTGGCTAGGAAAAACTCCCTAGAAAGGCCAAAACCTAGGAAGCAACCAGGCTATGAGGGGTGGCCAGCAAAACATGGCCAAGTTGTTCAAATGTTCATAAATGACCAGCATGGTCAAATAATAGTAATCACAGTGAACAGGTCAGGGTTCCATAGCCGCAGGCAGAACAGTTGAAACTGGAGCAGCAGCACGGCCAGGTGGACTGGGGACAACAAGGAGTCATCATGCCAGAGAGAGAGAGAGAGAGAGAGAGAATTGACCGTAAAGATCACAGTAGCCAGTAAGCACAAACTATTCAACAATGCAACCAAACCAAATAACACTCTTGAGTAATGCAACAATTCACAAGCATGTGCAGACAATTAAAGTGGTTATTTTCTCATCTGTAGGCTACACTCATTACATTTTAGCTTCAAGACAGAAGCACAGAGTTGCTGTAGCAGCATGTCATCATCAGGTTATGAATGATTAACCCTCTTCATAGAATATAAAATACAGTAGGCCTAAATTACATTACAACAAACCAGGCTTCATTTTGATCAATATCATGCAAATCATTACATGTGGTAAAAGCAAATTGTGACTGAAAACGTGGGTATAAGGGAATTCACCAATAAGTGTGGTTTTACAGTGCCATCAGAAAGCATTAATAACCTTTGACATATTCCACATTTTCTTGTGTTATAGCCTGAATTCAAAACAGATGAAATATATATATATATTCTCACCACTATACACACAATATCCCATAATGACAAAGTGACAACATGTTTTTAGACATTTTTGCACATTTGTTGAAAATAAAATGCAGAAATATCTCATTTACATAAGTATTCAAACCCCTTAGCTAAGACACTCCAAATCGAGTTCAGGTGCACTGAATTTCCTTTGATCATCCTTGAGATTTCACTACAACTTGATTGGAGTCCACCTGTGGCCTATTCAATTGTTTGGACATGATTTATAAAGAAACACACCTGTCTATATAACAGTTGACATTGCATGTCAGAGCAGAAACTATTCCCTGAAGTCCAATGAACTGTCCACAGATCTCTGAGATTAAATTGTGATACATCGAGGAAGGGTATAACACAATTGCTAGAGTGATTAAAGTTTTGATGAGCAAAGTGGTCTCCATCATTGGGAAATTAAACAAATGTGGAACTACCCAGACTCTGTCTAGAGCTGGCCATTCGACCAAACTGAGCAACCGGGCAAGAAGGACCTTGATCAGGCAGGAGACCAAGAACCCAATGACCACTCTGACAGAACTACAGAGTTCCTTGGCTGAGATGGGAGAACCTGCCAGAAGGACAACAGTCTCTACAGCACTTCACCAATCTGGACTTAATGGGAGAGTGGCCAAAGGGAAGCCACACCTGAGAAAAAGGCACATGACAGCATGCCTGCTGTTTGAGAAAAGCCACATGAAAGACTATGAGAGCATAAGGCAAAATATTCTGTGGTCTGATGAGACACAAATTTTACTCTTTGGCCTGAATGCAAAGCTCTATGTCTGGAGAAAACCAGGCATAGCTCATTACCTATTTAACACCATCTCTACCGTGAAGCATGGTGGTGGCAGCATCATGCTATGGGGATACTTTTCAGCGGCAGAGACTGGGAGACTGGTTAGAGATAACAATGAAAGAAGCCAAATACAGGCAAATCCTTACTGAGAACCATCTTCAGAGTGCAAATGACCTTAGACTCGGGGTGAAGATTTACAATCCAAAAGGACAATGACCCGAAGCATGCAGCCAAAGCAATGCTGGAATGGCTTCAGAACAAGAATGTGAAAGCCCTTGAGTGGCCCAGCCAAAGTCCAGACTTGAATCCCATTGAAAGTCTGTGGAAAGACTTGAAGATTGCTGTTCACCACCACTCCCCATCTAACTTAACAGAGCTTGAGAAAATCTGCAAGGAAGAATGGGAGAAAATACCCAAATCTAAATGAGCAAAGCTTATACAGCCATACCCAAGACGACTCAAAGTTGTAATCGTCGCCAAATATGCTTCTACAAAGTATTAACTCAGTGGTGTGAATACTTATGTAAATGAGATATTTATGTATTTCATTTGAAATAAATTAGCAAACATTTCTAAAAACATGTTTTAATTTTGTCTTTATGGGGTTTTGTGTGTAGATGAGGCAGACACTTTGTTTTGTTTAATCCACTTTGGATTCAGGCTGTAACAAAACAACACAATGTGGAATAAGTCAAGAGGTATGAGTAATTTCTGAAGGCACTGTATATAGAAGCCCATACCCACCACCCCATAAATTCAATAAAATGCTTAATGGTTTGTTAAGCTGCAGAATTAGTCAGTGCTTCAGTCTGATCAACTGTAGCCTACTGATAACAACCACAGCTGCAGGTAGTCTTGAGAAGCCATTGCGCTCTGTCCCATCTGGGCCTGGTCAAGTTTTTATATCATAAGCTACATTTGATTTATATTTACACCTCAGGTGGTAAGGCTACCTAGGCCTTTTAAATCCAAAATGATTGACACACAATAGTATTGACACACTACTTGAGTATATTTTTAATGACAGATGCAAAGGCCTACACCAGGGGTATTCAACTCTTACCCTACGAGGTCCAGAGCCTGCTGGTTTTCTGTTCTACCTGATAATTAATTGCACACACCTGGTGTCCCAGATCTAAATCAGTCCCTGCTTAGAGGGTAACAATGAAAAAAATCCAGTGGAACTGGCTTCGAGGTCCAGAGTTGAGTTTGAAGGGCCTACACAATGCAAGCCAGCAAACAGCGAGCTCAGCCCTGTTCGTTTTTGTCCAATCGCAGTTGTCTCTTTGTCTGTGTAAGGGGTTTTAATGTTTTCATCCTCCCTAGGGCCATAATTATGACCTGATTAGAAAAATGATCTGGTCCCATCACAGCCCATATAAAACCACTTTTTACAGCTGATTTATTACTATCCCATATGCTACAACTAGGGTCCTGAGTTAGTTAGGTTAGCCTACTACGAGATAAGGGGGAACTCTGGTCCGACTGCGACAGTTTCAGGCTGTTACTGCAATTTCAGGAAAAACCTCAATAAACCAAGTCTCAAATAGTTCCACAGCCTTTTTTTTATAGGTAAGATGCCAAAATAATAATTTCTAGTTGAATGAACATATGAGAAAATGTTTAAGTTGACTGAATTTTGCCTATGTTTTCTCATGTTGGAGCTAAGTTTGAGTCAACTAAAAATGTCAAGTTCAGGTAATACTTAGACTGAAAAGTTGAGTAAACAAAAAAAAGGCTTGGAACCAGTTATTTAATATCAATTAATTGAAACAACTAGATCTGTGGATGTTTTTTTTCAGTGTGACATGCACATAATTACAAATATTGAGGTATACTGCTTATGTGGTCTGTCATTTTCTTTGCATTTTGTTTCGAGCAAATCTGGCAGAGCCGTGCTTCCAAAGCCAGCCTGTGTCTACTGCATTGACATTTTAAATAGATTTCCGTGAGTGCTTCCCCTCCCCTCTCGTCTCCCTGCCCCCATCAGAGGGGTTTGTGCCCAAGTAGCACTCTATTCCCTACATAGTGCACTAATTTTAACCAGAGCCTTACGTGCCTTATTCAAAAGTAGTGCACTATACAGGAAAGAGGGTGCCATTTAGAATGCACACAAGCTTTGAACTGCAGGTGAAAGTTGCAGAAAAGAACAGGTGTCCAGTCTCAGGGTCATAGGCCAATATAATGGAGACCAGCAGATGAGGAGCCGCATCAGTTACCCTGATTGTGTGTGCGTCTCAAATGGCACCCTATTCCCTATAACAGTGCACTGCGGGCCCTGGAAATGGGGTGTGTCTATCAGAATCTATAGGGACCCGTATTGATTAACAGACAGATAGAGCAGCAGTCCAGCAACCAACTGTTGAAACGCCCCCTGTGTGTAACTGTGATAGCAGGTGTTGGATTACGTATGGGCCCCCTGCTTTCCAAATTTAAAAGGGTGGAAATGGAATTACTGCATCTGTTTAAAACTACATTTCTAGGCCCACATTCTCTGGTCAGAGTGGGACCTACCCCCTGCCCCCCTTCTCTCTCGTTATGCTCCCAGGGCTCTCACAGTTCATGATGCCAGGGGGAGAGCGGGAGAGAGAGCGGGAGAGAGAGAGGGAGAGACACAGAAAGAAAGAACTAAGAGAGAGAGAAAGTGAGAAAGGGGAAGGAGAAAGAGGGAGGGAGAGAGACTCATTTGAGACACACGTGTAGATTTGTAAAGACTCATTGCTGAGGACCAACTCTCATGTCTTTTCTCCACGCTTCCACCACATGAAACATGGCAGCCATGTAATTCCCTTGTGGCAAAGTTGACCCCAATTGAATCAGTCAAATGATAGGTATTAACGGCAGAATTGAGTGGTTCTGCCTCGTCTAAGTGATGGTCGATTTTGAGTTTCTTTCTGAGCTTATTGAGTTTATCATTAAAGTCAACAACACAGTTATTTGAAACATATTGTGAACCATTTCAACAACTTAAAAGAATGATACTTGTTTACGATTGTTATGTTACGAAAGATTTATAAATACAAATCAATTGTATATGACCTTACAGTGAAATGCTTACTTATAAGCCCTTAACCAACAATGCAGTTTAAAGAAAATAACATTATTTTTTTTTCAAAAAGTAAGAGATAAGAAAAACAAATACATAAAGAGCAGCAGTAAATAACAATAGTGGAGCTATACACAGGGGTACCAGTTCAGAGTCAATGTGTCAATGTGTCTCCACCCGGCACAGCCAGAAGAGGACTGGCCACCCCACATAGCCTGGTCCCTCTCTAGGTTTCTTCCTAGGGTTTGGCCTTTCTAGGGAGTTTTTCCTAGCCGCCGTGCTTCTACACCTGCATTGCTTGCTGTTTGGGGTTTTAGGCTGGGTTTCTGTACAGCACTTTGAGATATCAGCTGATGTACAAAGGGCTATATAAATACATTTGATTTGATTTGATTTGCGGGGGAACAGGTTTCGAGGTAATTGAGGTAATTATGTACATGCAGGTAGGGTTATTAAAGTGGCTATGCATAGATAATGACAGAGAGTAGCAGCAGTGTGGTGAGGTGCAAATAGTCTGGGTAGCCATTTCATTAGCTGTTCAAGAGTCTTATGGCTTGGGGGTAGAATTTGTTTAGAGGCCTCTTGGACCTAGACTTGGTGCTCCAGTACTGCTTGCCGTGCGGTAGCAGAGAGAACAGTCTATGACTAGGGTGGCTGGAGTCTTTGACAATTTTTAGGGCCTTACTCTGACACTGCCTAGTATAGAGGTCATGGATGGCAGGAAGCTTGGCCCCGGTGATGTACTGAACTGTATGCACCACCCTCTGTAGTGCCTTGCGCTCGGAGGCCGAGCAGTTGCCATACCAGGCAGTGATGCAACCCATCAGGATGCTCTCGATGGTGCAGCTGTTAAAACCTTTGAGGATCTGAGGACCCCTGCCAAATCTTTTCAGTTTCCTGAGGTGGAATAGGTTTTGTCAATCCCTCTTCACGACTGTCCTTGTGTGCTTGGACCATGTTAGTTTGTTGGTGATGTGGACGCCAAGGAACTTGAAGTTCTCAACCTGCTCCTCTCCAGCCCCGTCAATGAGAATGGTGGCGTGCCTGGGCCTCCATTTCCTGTTGTCCACAATCATGTCCTTTGTCTTGATCACGTTGAGGGAGAGGTTGTTGTCCTTGCACCACACAGTCAGGTCTCTGACCTCCTCCCTATAGGCTATCTCATCGTTGTCGGTGATCAGGCCTACCACTGTTGTGTCATCGGCAAACTTAATGAAGGTGTTGGAGTTGTGCCTTGCCGTGCAGTCATGAGTTGTACAGGAGGGGACTGAGCACGCACCCCTGAGGGGCCCCCGTGTTGAGGATCATATTTGGAGGATGTGTTGTTACCTACCCTTACCACCTGTGGGCCGTCAGGAAGTCTAGGATCCAGTTTCAGAGGGAGTTGTTTACTCTCAGGGTCCTTAACTTAGTGAGGGCACTATGGTGTTGAACGCTGAGCTGTAGTCAATGAATGGCATTCTCACATAGGTGTTCCTTTTGTCCAGGTGGGAAAGCGCAGTGTGGAGTGCAATGGAGATTGCATCATCTGTGGATCTGTTGGTGCGGTATGCAAATTGGAGTGGGTCTAGGGTGTCTGGGATGATGGTGTTGATGTGAGCCATGACCAGCCTTTCAAATTGTTTCATGGCTACAGATGTGAGTGCTACGGGTCAGTAGTCATTTAGAACCTTGGGCGCAGGGACTATGGTGGTCTGCTTAAAACATGTTGGTATTACAGACTCAGACAGGGAGAGGTTGAAAATGTCAGTGAAGACACTTG